>NW_027512918.1:2290000-2377331 GCF_048772815.1 Callospermophilus lateralis
ATAAACAGTATATTAAACACACAGTTTATGGGCTATAAAATTTTCTTTTGAATTTGCTATCAATTCTTCAGTAAAAAATATTTCTACAATGATCTTAAACTCCCTGTTAGATCCTCAATTTAGAAACTAGAATATGTCCAGTTCTATATATTAATCAATGCTTTATTCATAGTCAATGATAAAAGCCAATTCTCTTAACTATAAAGCTGACACATGGAGATCTTTCCCAGAAAAAGTGGTGTTCAGTGACACTCTCCCAATTGACTTCCTGTTTCCTGTTGCACAGTTGAAGTGAGAAGAGGAAGCAGTTGTTGGGGATGGAATAGGTACTTTTAGTTTTTGTAGCTTTACACTCCCTGATACAGAGTTGGGTCAGATGACCTTTTCCCTATGAAGGCATTTGTAGGCAAGTCTGCACCCATCACTAAGAAACTCAATGGGACACTCTTGTCTCTAACCAGTCTCATTATTTCCAGTTTAGTTTGTAGTTCATCTGCATAGCACAGGCTGTTTCCATGGTAGGATAAAAGTGTGGAGTAGAGGCCATTAATGCAACTGCTTCTGCCATAGGACTCTATCAGCATAGAACCAGATACCAATCCACTTTTCCTTCTTGGTTTTACAGAGTATGCATCAGATACTATCCATATCCGTAAAAACCTTTCATGAGATGTCAAGATTAATTTTATGTTGGAACTTAACTGGACTAAGGGATCCTCAGATACCTGGTAAAAGCTTTTCTCCTATATATATTTGTGTGCATATTTCTGGCAAAAATTATCATTAGATTTAGTACATTGTGAAAAGGAAGTTAAACTCCTATTGTTGTGAGTGGGCATTATTCAGTCTATTGAGAGCTTGGATAGAAAAATAAAGTGAGGAAGTGTAAATTTTCTTGTCTGCTTCTTTATTTGGATCACCCATCTTCTGCCTTTAGACATATGAGTTTCTGATTCCCAGGCCTCATGACTCATGCTGATTACAGTGCTAGATTTCTTACCTCTCCAACTTTCTGATGGAATATTGTGGGACTTTGTGGCCTCCCTAGCTTCATGAGCCCATTCCCATTATAGATATCTTCTTATCTTTCTCTCCTCTCTCTCCTTCAATCTGTGTCATCTACGGATTATGTTTCTCTGAGAATCCCAACTAATACACAAGGCAATAAGATAACAAATATAGCACCTCTCAGTGCTCCCAGCATTAGAGATGGGACTAGCAGGACTATTAATTTCTCTCCAAATATGTGACTTTACATTTATCTTTCTCAACTATAACCCTTCCTTAATTCCCTTATCTGACCAGTAGTTTGTATCACAAAATCCATAATGCATTTAAAATTGATTATATTTTTGTTTTCTCTACAGAATCCTCCATTTTCCCATCTGTTACAACTTTATTGTAAGAGGTATGAAAAAGAAAGCAAGTAAGGATGGTAAGTATTTTGAAGCGTAACTGAAGTACTTGGCCAAGTTTCTATGTAGTAGAACTATTTCATCAAGGGAAATCTTATTTATATGTCTAGAAAAGAAAATAAAGAGCATTATGATCATCCACACAGATTCAATAAACTCAGATACTTAGGTATCTGTCCTTCTCTCTCCAACTTCCTGCCCATGAATGCCCTACACAGAGGCCTGTTTTGACAAACCTCTCCTGAAGACCATTTAGTGAACAACCAGGAGATTTAACATAACCCACTTGAATCTAATATATAAAATATAATATGTCAACATCTTTGTAATGTTTTGAACAACCAATAAAAAAAAGGAAAAAAAAAAACAAAAACAAACAAAAAAATAAAATTAAATAGGGATGACCAAATCATCACACCTGAACTGGGAGACAACGGGGCTGTGAGAACAGTTAAGAAATAGGAAAGTGTTGCAGGAAAAGTAGAAGAAGAGAGGGATTTGAGAGGGATTTAAGAGGATGACTATTTATAGTTGGTAGGTAAAAAGAATGACACAAATGACACAGGTATTTTTCGTTTTCCTTGATATGTCAGATGGATGTGATTGTTTCATTAGCCAAGAGGAGGGAAACAAATATTATTGTTTTTTAAGGCACAAAAGAAAAAATCCTCATGCTGCCATATTTGGTTTGAAGAGCTTGCAGGGCATGCCAGGCAGAGATACTGTGTTAGAATCATGAAGGCTCTGACTTACCTCTCTCTCTCTCTCTCTCTCTCTCTCTCTCTCTCTATATATATATATATATATATATATATATATATATATATATACATATACATATACATATACATATTGCTAAGACTGGTAAGACTGGCTGAATTTGCAATCTTCCTCAACCTCTGGAGCTTCTGGAGTTTAAGGCCTGTGTTAACACACCCTGCTATGATATTATACTTCTTAACCATTCCTACAATACATAATTCTGTCCTTATAAGTACCCAATCAACAGAAAGATTCATTTTGTCCACACAATAGTGCAGTTGTTAAAAAAATATTTCATTCTTTTTTTTTATGGTGCTAGGATTGAACTCAGGGCCTTGTTCATGCAACAAGCACTTTACCAACTGAGCTATACAGTAGTGCACACCTGTAATCCCAGTGGCTCGGGAGGCTGACACAGGAGTATCATGTGTTCAAAGCCAGCCTCAAGAAGTGGGAGGCACCAAGCAACTCAGTGAGACCCTGTTTCTAAATAAAATGTGAAATAGGGCTGGAGCCGTGGCTCAGTGGTCAAGTGCTCCTGAGTTCAATCCCTGGTGACAAAAAAACAAAAATCCCACTACTAAGCTAGTTAGATTTCCTGAAATCAAATATGGTGATAGCATTGCTCAGAAAAAGATACTGGATGTTTTATCATTTTAAGTATAAGAAATGACTTTTCTAATAATCGAAGTTATAAATTCCTGAGTATCAAAGTGATCCATTTCCCATGATGGAGAATGTTCATTTTTAACACACATTACTATTTAGCATGCTTTTTTCATATATTTTCCTAATGTTCTTATCCATGAATTATTGTCAGACATAATAATGGCATTCATTTTGACATAATTATTCATGAATGGAAGATAATTTGCTCCTTTATAATCCTTAGTACTTCCTCCTTCCCTCACTTTCTCCTTCCTCTGTTCCTCTTCCTCTACTCTATTGGTCTTCCTTCTATTTGTTTATTTATTTTTTAAATTTGTTCTTTATAGAGATACATGAAGGTGGAATTCACTGTGGTATATTCATAAATGTACACAGCATAATTTGGTCCATTACATTCTGCAGTTTCTCCCTTTTCCCACCCTTCTCTCTTTCCCCTCAGTGTCTGTTCTCTACTCCACTGAGCTCCCTTCTAATTTTCATGGGATCCGGCATTCACTTTTATTTCCTAATTCTGAATCTGGCTTGTTTCACTTAGCATGATGATTTCCATCCATTTACCACTGAATATGGCATGTATTTTAGACAGTGCACTCAAGCATCTGATGAGCACTTGGCTCCCAGTCACTAAATTATTCAGGAATTTTCAATGTTGTGATTCTATTATCCTGTTTGGGTTCTAAGCTGGAATGTCCACAAATGAGAAAAACATCATTTTCTACCAAGCATGAAAAAATTAAAATTTTCTAGATATATTCTAATAGGTCACCTATCTTTGCCTAAAATGCTTTAGTTCTTTTTCAGTTTAGAAAATATTTATTATACATTCACATATTAATCAAGTTTATGAAATTTTTGTCTGATACATTTTTTATTCTACTTCAATTTTGAATAAATTATATGCTTATGTAAATATACCAGTTTGCTTCTAAATAGTTTCACCTTAAAGGAACATTTTAAAAATAAACAATAATATTTTATATATATATATATATATATATATATATATATATATATATATATATATATATGTAATGGATCTACGCATGTAAATTTTACAGGAGTAATATAAAGAAGCTACAGACAGATGAACTTATTTTGAATAAAATTTATTTTTATTTTTAATAAAATAAATAATCCAGTGTATCAAAGCTTATTATTTCAAAGGAAATACAAATATTATAAATGACATTAACATTTTTACATCATCTTTACAATGTAGACTACGTTGTACTCAGCATTCACCCAAATTTGGACTAATTAAATTTAAGTGTTCAGTAACCATGTGTGCCTTGTGACGTCCATATCTACAGCTCTATAGCAGGAGCTATTGCTTGGGGCCCAAGGATTTTTATATTTTTAATGGTTGAAAACTAATCAGAAAAAAAATAATATTTATTGTCACCTGAAAATGATATAAAATTGAAATTTTTATGTCCAAAAAGATTTATTGGACCATAGCAGTGATATTTTATTTGCATATTCTTATCTAGCAAATTTCTTGCTAAAAACAAGGCAGCCAATCAGATTTGATTTGTTTGGTACCAGGGATTGAACCCCAGGGGTGGACTTAACCACTGAGCCACATCCCCAGCCCTCTATTAAATATTTTATTTTGACACAGGTTCTCACTGATTTTTTTTAGGCCTTGCTAAGGCTTCTGCCTCCGCCTCCTGTGCCACTGAGATTACAGGGGTGAGCCACCATGCCTGGCCAGACAGTTAGTTTTGATAGATCATATGGCTCAAACAGCTTAAAGTGCTTGCTCTCTGTTCCTTTTACAGAAAAAAAAATATTTGCCAGCCTCTCTTCTGGAGGGTTTGTTCTTCTAGAAGTATGATCATGGCTTGGTTATCTTTGTTAGCACAAGCTGATATACATAAAAAAACTCAATAGTTTCACCATAGGATACATTTTGTAAATTTAATTAAATAAAAATTAATGAACACCATAACTCTCTACCCAGAAATCATATCTTAGAATTATCTCAGTCTAAAACACTTCATTGAAACATAGTTAATGCCATAAATTTTTCAACTTAGATAGATCAGGCTCCCTGTTGCAGCTTTGCCCAGTCTTTATCTTGGGTAATTTACTAATCTCTAATTCTCTCTTCAGTATCTATAAAATGGGACAAAAGTAGTGCTGATCTCATGTTGTTGCAAAAGATTAATAAAATGAAAAATATATAATAATTTAGTATAGTGACTGAAAAATTGTTATGCTTTAGATAAATATTACTACCTTAATAAACATTCAGTTTCCTAATTTAATTTTTTCTGTTTGATATTTTTTAAAATGTTCTTATTTATTGGTTCTTTTCAGTTTTACATGACAATAGAATCCATTTTCATATAACTAAGTAAGCATGGAATATATCTTATTCTAGTTATTATCCTGTTCTTGTGAATACACATGATGGTGGGATTCACTGTGATATTTCTTTTTGTCACTGATATAAAAAAAAGTGATACTTTAATTAAATGGCTTGTAAAACTATATCTAAGTATTTGTTCACCTTGACAAATTTTAACAGTTTTCTGGGCTAGTTTAAAATATATTTTTGATGTCAAAATATAATACTAAACCTGAGACTCAGAAATAAATATAAATGCATATTAAATTTACTTGGAAATTAAGAATGTCTTCAAAGATAAAAAGAAGTATTTATGTATAAATGACAGAGAAATGTTGCCGAGAAAGTGTTAGCAATTTTGAGAATCAGAAACACACATGGTTAAGTAATATATTATATAGCTTTATCTTAGCCTCATAAAATATTTTTTAAAAAGCACACCTTTAAAATTAAGTCATTTTAAAATAAATAATGTAAGATTAATTAATTTAATGGTAGTTCAATGTTATAAATATTATTATATTTGATATTAAAAAGTATTCCAATCATATTGTTCCATTTATTTCCCTTGTTGAAATGTTAACATTGCTGAAAATAATTCTTTAGACAGTTATGTTTAATTTAGGTTTTATGACTCCTCCGAGTGAAGGGAGGAAGAGTGTTGTAATTTTCTGGACATGGAGAATCATTTGCTATGGTAAACTGGATAAATGCTTGTGGTACCTCATGGGAGTAGCATAGAAAAGAGGAGCTGGATCTATTCTGCTGAGATTCCAAGGTCTGCATTTTCTTTCAAAATCAGTGGCCTTAGAGGGATCATGAATTGCTGAGGTAGAACAATCTTTACTCCTCTTTATCTCTCTTCCACTGCCTTTGAAATCAACTAGAGCTTCATACTTAGAAGCAGCACAAAGGGTAAGGCTAGGAATAAAAATATGGCCTAGGATTTGTGATGCTCATGTGATTCAGACTCATTTCTCCTATAACTGCAGTTCTGAAACTTGCTAGACTTACCACTGATGTATTGCAGTTCCTAGCATTCTAATTCATTTTACAGAGGTAATCCTACCCAGCTCTACCATTGCTCTTTTAAGGAGAGCTTATGCTTTGGTTTCATTTAAAGTAATTCATCACTAAATTCATAATTCCTGATTTTATCAAATAATGCAGATACAGAGATCATCTAGGCCTTCTTCGTGGACAAAATCAAAGTGGTTAAAAACTGCCACGATACATGGTGCTCACACATGATATAAAAATACCCCTTCAACCTGCCGACCTCCTCTTTGTTTAAGCAGTTTCTGTAATTTTATATATTTCTTGTCTGACTAAATAAAAATAGGGCTAATAAAATCCATTGGCTGTTTTACTCAACATTCAATACAATGCATTTATTCTTTATTATGTGTAAACCTGATATTTTTAAAATGATGTTCTTAATGTGTGTTCAATTTTATGAACATACTCCAAGGGATATTATTTGTATAATATCCCTTAGAAAAAGCACAGTCTGTGGCTCCTTAATTTGTTTAATATTAACATATCTTAATTTTATTGTATATTCACAAGTTCTTCATCTTCAATTGTAAGAATTTATTTTTCTCGTATTTAAAAAAGACACCTTTTCATATGCCTTAGGTAAATATATAAGAAATCTAAAAAGTAACTAGCCTTGTAGTATTTTACAATGAATATTAATATGTTGATATTGATTTTCTTCTCTTAAAATGCTGTTGCCAATTTTGTTAGGTTTATTTTATGCATCAGAAATAAGCAAAAAAAAAATTGAAACATTTATTACCATGAAATTATCACAAATAGCTGTAATAAAATAACCATATTGCCTTCATATTCCATGAATTTATTGATCTTCTCCTGGAAAAAATATTCATAGAGATTTAAGTGAGAGAATTTAACCATTTAATGAAAAGGAGATAAAGGGTCCAAACTTTAATCTATTATTTTTTATAAATATCTAATGAGTGTTATATTCTTGTAAATAATTTCAGCTAAAGCATACCCTGTAGTTCATTCTAAAGCTATCATCTTGCAAACTGATACTTTGTTTAAGAAGGTAATTTTAATTTTAGTTCAAAACAATGCAATCATTTGGTTTCTTCAGACTCTAGTTATACATGGAATAGTCTCTTATTTTAAGCCAGACTACTATCACTAATCATGGAAGACCAAAGACGTGTCCAAATTTTGAAGGAACATTGGTGTCCCAAAGCTCAGATAATGAATTTTAGCTCTCTCTGGAGAAAAACCTTTCCTGGATGCAGTCTGGCAATATTCCAAGATTTCTTTTTAAAAGTAACTCCATATGTGTACTGAAAATAAGCTAGTGATGTTTTAAATCAACTGGAAAGAGAGGCTGCTCTTTGCAATATTTTTTTCCTGAGTGTAACTTTGAAGTGCAGCATTTGGGGATTATGAAGGTTTGAGTTACCTGCTGAATGAAGGCATGGAAAATTATTTGAAAGCACCCTTTTTAAAAACTGTACTTTAAACTTATGAAATGTGACCTGTGGTTACAAGGAGGTATGCAATTCAAAGCATTTTTTTAACCTAAAGAGAAAGAGTTAATTTTAAATTGAGATTATATTTTTCACATTTTCTGTGTCTACAAGAGCATAATCAAAAGTTTGGGGTTCACTTACTTTTAAAGTCAGGGGATGATGGGAATGAGTAAATGCTATTTAATTAAAGAAAATATAGAGAAATTTAAATGAGTTAGACACTGTGAGCAAAACTAAACCAAGGACCACAGCTAACCATACTCTAATGATTGTCTCACAGCAGGTATTTTAAATGATTTCATTTTCAAATAAATTCAACTTGTATCTATTCCCCATAATCTGTTCTGAATTTACTTGATACATTCAAAAGCTTGGAATTTTATATGTACATATAAAATTTATATATATATATATATATATATATATATATATATATATATATATATATGTATGTATTTATTTCCTCAGTAACATTTTTAGCCAGGATGAAGTTGCTGATATTGTTAAATTTGCATCCTATGAATATAATATAAAATATATTTGGATAAGCATACTTCTTCAGAAAACAAAGGAATTATCAAAATGTATTTCTAATTGATATCATGAGAGTATTCTTTGTTAAAGAAATCACTGTCATGCCTGCCATATGTGGAAATTGTCAAATAATATTTTGAAAAATTTTCAATGTCTATATAGTTAAATATTTACTATAGTATGCAAAACATTTGATTATAGCCAAATGGGAATATGGCTGTCTCTCCTGTTTAGCAGCCATATATCAATATTTAAAATATCAGAGCTTCTGATACTGGTAAGAGTGAATAATAATTGTGTTAAAACCCATGATTTATAGAAACGTGAAGAAATGAATTCAGAAACTCTTTTCAAAATTAATTTAACATATATAAATACATGAATCATTTAATTTGTACATTTCAAACGTAGATTTTGGATAGTTTATAATTTATGGTGAAACTGTACCTTTTAGATTGCATTGAGTATGTCTAGAAACATTTACTGTCTGTGCCTCTCATGTGGCAACAGTGTGCTGAGGAACCAATGAGACCTGTTACATGTTCATAAGTGCAGTGGAGAAAAAATAATTCAGAGAAGAAGACTATAAAACTTTGGATAGGCTGTATGTGGAAAGTGTTGTAATTTTAGATGTAGCAGCTAGAAAGTTTTCTTGAAGTGGCTTTTGAGTAGAGCCAAAGGCTCATAGAAATGGACAATTTGGATACTTGGAGAAAGAGGATCCCCATCCAAGGTATGCATAAAATAATGTTTCTGTCAAGTTCTATGAACAATAAGGATGGCAATGCAGTGGTAGTTTCACAGACAAGAGCAGGAGAATTCAGAGTCAAAGATGTCCAAAAAAGTAATAGACATTGAAGGTCATGGAAGGGCTTTAGATTTAATTAGAATGAACTGGATAATTTTGAACAGAGGAGAGACATAGCATGAACTTGGTTTCAGCAAATTACTACTATTTTGAGACTAGACTGTAAGTGGACAAGGGTGATGGAAGAAAGATAATTTGAGGATACACTGCAACAGTTAGGGAAGAGAGGATGGGGTTTCAAGTGATGGGTTGTGACAGTGGTGATGCGATGGGTGTTAAGAAATGGTTGAACCAGGTGCAGTGGTGCACATCCATAATCCCAAATACTTGGGAAGCTGAAGGAGGAGGATCACAAGTTGCAACTTCAGGAGATCCAGTACAAATTAAAACTAAATAAATTAAAAAGAATTGGGAGATATCTCATGGTGAAGTGCTTACCTAGCATGAACAAGACTCTGAATTCAATCACCAGAACCCATCCCCCCACAAAAAGAAGGGATTGAATATTTAATCTATAGTACAGGCAACAGGACTTGGTAATCGGTCTGAGAAAAGGAGACATCCAGGATAGTCATAGACAAGGTCAGAAAGATGAAATTGTCACTGACTGTGATGGAGAAGGTTGTTAGAGGAGAATGCTTGGGAAGAATAACCCTGGAACTTTGATTTGGGCAAGTTAAGTTTGGCATGACTATCAGACATTTATATTGAGCTAACACATTGGAAATTGTTTACACAAGGCTGGAATTAATGTGGAAATCTAAAATTGAAATACAAGTTTAAGAATAATTAGAAAGTAAATTGAATTTAAAACCATTAGACTGAATCAGATTGCCTTTGAATGTAGATATAAATAAATATATAATTCCTTATCACATAATTATACATAGTCTTTATCAATCCTTTTTTATCTTTTGAATACACACACGCACACACACACACACACACACACACACACATATAAAACAACATATAAACCTAGACAATGCAATCTCTAGAAAAAAATGTCAGGATAGTGAGAAAGATAAGATTGCTACAAATGCTATGAAGACCAATTTCTTACTAAATTTAGTTAAAATGTATATGCCCTCTGATTTAAAACCTTCACATATGGGCATATCATAAAAAATATAATAAATAATTTTTGCATATATCTCCAACAGACTTAAGTAGGACTTAAAAATATATATTGCAAAATCCTACATAAGAAAAATTGTGTAATACATGGTAACATCTCTGAACAACAGAATAGTGTATACCTGTCAACTCTATAAATCAGAACTATAGTATCAACTTAGATTGATCTTGAAGACACAATATTGATCAGACTTTCAAAGTATAGAACATTTTATATATTTTGAAGTCATTTCTATCAATTACTATATATATATGTATATATATACATATATACATATATATATATATATATATATATATATATACATATATATATATATGAATGTCATGATATATGTACAAAATTTAGAAATACATGCATCTTTAAAATTAAGTTCAATTATTGCCACAGGGTCATAAGACTGGAGAGAAGAACATTAAGGATTTACATGAATTTATTTCTGATAAAATGTGATCTGATGCAACTCCAGCAGAATGTCTGTTTCTTAATTATGTATGATATATCCTGACTTTTCTGCTTTTTTATTTTTTTTAAAGAAATGGTTTGATTGAATGTGTGTGAAAGAGAAAACTGAATTAAGAACTCTTTTCAGAGTTTGAGTTGCTATGCTTTAGAATTGAATTGCTAAGGGCACTATTAAATCAGTTATAAAATACTTGACCTATTATTATTATTATTATTATTATTATTATTATTATTATTATCATTAATTATCCTGTTCTGAGAATTGAACTCTCCAGCAATCTACTGCTAAACTAAAGCTCAACCTATGTACTTATTCTTTTTTTTTTTTTTTTTTGAGATTTCTTACTAAGTTACAAAAACTGGTTCTTAAGGGCTGGGGGTGTGGCTCAGTTGGTAGAGTGATTGCCTAGCATGTGTGAGGCACTGGGTTTGATTCTCAGCACCACATAAGTAAGTAAATAAAGGTCAATCAACAACTAAAAAGAAAAAAAAAACTGGTTCCTGATTTTTACGATACTCCTACTTCAGCCCCTAAGTCTCCCACATTATAGATGTGTGCCTCTGCACCCAAAATACTTGCCTCTTAGTAAAGATTTTTTACTAAACTCTATTATTCACTTCTCTCAATGAAGCTGTTAGCATTTTTCTTCTTCTGTTTCCTCAAAGTCATCTTTAAATTAATAACATCACCCAGCTTAAAATGAAAATAAAAAACAGACTAAGTCTTAAAAAGAAAAGACACCCATCTCCTCTTGTTGGAAACTGAAATAGACATCATGGGGAGAAAATTCACAAACAGCAGATGCTGTGGAAAGTTCACTTTTCAATTGTTGATATTAAACAAGAGCACCTCTGAGACTCTGAGAGTCCACATCCTGTGTTTATGCATTACAGTTGAAATGGTAAAACAGCATATCCTTGTACTTCTAAATATTTTATGATACAAGGCATTTATGATGGAGAATCATTTTACTCACAAAATGTTAGGTTTCTTCTAGTATTCTATTTATTTTAACTTGGAAGGAAACTACATATTTAACCTGTACTGAATGAGATGGGAAATAATGAACAATGCAATGACATACAGTAATTTTGAAAAAGTAAATTATTTCATTTTCATAGAGATAAATATTTAACACCACATTATGAAATATGATTCATTTTAGTATTGTACATAGTATTCTCAAAACATAATAAATTAATGGATTAAAAAACAAATATGCAAAATCCTCAAATTTAGTAATTTGAATTAAATATGAACAATGAGAAAAATACTCTATATTACAAAGATAGAGCATTATTAATATAGATTAATTTTTAAAATAGATAAGGTAGAAAAAAAGCTTGTCAAAAACACTTCTGGAAGTTATGCTAATTTCCATCAGGTATAATTAGGTTTGCATTATAGATGTCTTAATATTTACATGAAAAATTACTTCTCTAGCTTCTATTTTAATTATTGATAGCCACCTTGCAAAGGCCTGCTGTTTACTACTGGGGTGTGAGAAAGTAAAACTGTTTTATTGAGTGACTTTTCTTATACCTGAAACAAAGTAGTGCTCTTGCTGAGCCTGTGAATTCTAGCAGCAGATTTCCTGGGTTTGAATTCTTTAATCTCTTTCATTTTCCTCAACTTTAAAATGAGGCTAATTGTTTTGTGAGTATTCAGCAGGATAATACATAAAGCTACTTATGGTTTGGCATCTGGTAAGCCCTCGGATCTCATCGACCTACAGATTAATTTTGTTGTAGTGAGAAAGGAACTAGTTTTTTGAATGGTCTCTGGTGAAAACCATCCTCCTTGTATCCTCTTCAATTCATTCTCCTCATTTAGCAATCACTTAGAAAATCACATGTGATTAAATATCTTCCCTAATTAAACCCTTAATTTTTTTCAATTACTCTTAGGACAAAGACCAAAAATCCTTAATACAATCTTTACAGGCCTGACTAGACAATATGGTCATTGCCTTCCTCAGCAGTCTCACCACTAACACTTTTTTTCCCAACTGCAGTCACACTTTTCCCTCTTTCAGATTCTCAAAATCATCCACTCTCTTTCTACTTAAGGACATTCTCATATACATGCAGTCTACCTCTTAATTCCTAGTTATCATTTAGGTCTATGTTCTCTAGATCTTCCAGGATAATCTCTGAAGCTTCTTGCCTAGATTGACACTACTCTTGAACACCCGTTCTCAAATTTTGTTGGTAGTTTTAGTTTGGAATGATATTTTCATCCACTTACAAAATGAGGTTTTTTACATGGAAGGTATAGGATGACTTACAACAAACATCATTATACTCTTCCAATTGTACATGAAAAAAAAAAGTTCTACTACAGTGGAAAAGGCAGAAGAGGATCTAGAGGAACCAAGAGAGTGCAGACCTTGTTTGGCCCACCCTACAGAGAAAGCAGGAGAGGAGAGCAGCAAAAGGAAGAACACATACATTTGGGGGATTTAAATGTTTATGGACAATTAGGAGATTGGGCAAATTATACTGTGTGTCTAGAAAAAGTTGCAAAAGTGTCATCAAATCCTACAGTATCTCACCGTAAAATGTGTTATGCAAGCAGGAAAAAAGCATCAGTGATGTTTCATGTTTCTCGCATTTGCCTCTGAAACAAGCTCATTCCTCCCTGCAGTCTTAGAAAGCCACAAGTGGTCTTCACACTCCCTAGGACATTTCACCAAATGGCCTGCATGAATACATGTGGAGTCCCTCTGTTACCACTACCACGCCAATGATGTTGTTTACATCTGTGCTGGACACTGATCAATCTCTTAAACTTGGATGGCTTTTCAAAGAAAATGTTCCCTTCGATGAGGGAGGCTATACTATAATTTAAATCCAAGAAGAAAATAAATTACTTTTGTTTTTTGCAATATAGATTTATTGATAACCCTACCTTTCTTTTTTATTTCTTCTTTTTTTCTCTCTTCTCCCTAAAATATGTGCTCTATACCAGACTTACAAGGTCTATAAAATTTTTTTCTATCTTACTCTTCAATATTTGAAACTCAGTATAGTCTATGGCACAAGTAAGTGGATGAATACATTTAGTTTGATTGAATGCATGATGATTAACAGATGAAGCGTTTGTGACTTACTGATCATGGACCAAATATCTTGTTCAGATGCATATTTGAGTGAGTGAAAACATTAAAAGATTCCTATTTGTAATCACCTGAGGTTAGTTTCCTAGTAGATAATGTTGAATATTTACAAATGCAGTAATTTTTTTCTCAACATAAACAAACCAGAGAATAGCTTACACTGAATCCATGCCCATACACTGAAGAAGGAAAAAAGAAATAAAGCTCACAGGTAGAACTGTTTTTAGTTTTTTAAGTTACAAAACAGCATTAAGAAGAATAGAATTAATCAAGACAGGTTTGATGTTAAAACAATTCTAAACATTTAAAGTCAAGTTTATGATCAATAGCCAATTAAAATTTTTATTACATAAAAAGATTTAAAAATTTGTAATTTAATGTCTAAAAATTGATAATCTTTTATATATTACACATATATGAACATGTTTCATACATAGAAATATATGACACGTTTCATACACAAGATAGTATTTTTAAGAAAATACACATGTACAAGATAAAAATAAGGATGAATAAAGTTTATTACATTTGAACAACCATTTTAATTGACTTTGCACTGAAACAATACACATTTTGTATACCTTTCACTGGACAGACTATCAGGAGGTACATCTTCAGATTTTCTGTCCATTTCCTTTACTTTCAATGTCTGTTCCTCAATTTCCCTTTGGTTTTCATTTTCATTCTGTTTAAGTTTGTGCAACGGCAGAGAGAACAAGACAGAAAGAAAACCTGTCATCTTAAAATCAGCATAACATTCTTCTATACTGGTATGATGTGAAACAGAAAGTGCTTAAAATAATATTTAACTACACTTTATCAAAAGATCAGCAGTATCAAAAAGGATAAAACATTCAAGTGTAGAGATGAAAAATGTTTTAATGGCTTAAAACTAATATACTCTATATAGTGTGACAATAAGGGTTGTCAATAAAGGTTGCTCCTTGGTAGAACAACAGTTTCTCCTACATCAATGCCAGATTCAAATTATCTTAAACAGAAAGCAAGGCATTTTGACTCCACCCACATTACATCTAAGTGATCAATAATATGTTAAGCTTACTAACTATAAAAATACGTCTCCCACCAACAATAAAGACAAACAAATCCTACTGCATTGTTGATCCTAAATGCACTGTTCCTAAATGCACCAAAGTCAATACTACCTGTGTTTGCGTACTGCTGCGGCGCAGCTCACAACACAGCTTCTCTCTTCCAGCTAAAGACAGCTGCTTTAGTGCTTCCAACTCCTCTAAAAGCACCCTTTCTCTTTCTGAAACCAGGTTTTTGTTATTTAATGAGGATCTCTAAATAAGAAAAAAGGTCATGGAAGAATATTGATTGCGATAGAGGTAAAAAGCAGAAACATCAAGCAGATTTCTTTTAACCCCTTGGGACCAAGAGACGTTGGTTCAACCTTATGATTCAAATTTCATTATTAGGGATTAAAAGGCACATATGAAGTTCAATGCAAAATTTGCAACTTTAGAAAAAAAGTTATTTAAACTTAAATATTCAGGAATTTGTATAGTTCGAGTAATATTTTCTCTGTCAATTTTTGCATTGAAATTTTATAAGAATAAATTTACAAAATGCAATGAAGAAAAGCAAAACTGATTTTCAAATGATATAATTGATTCTCAAATATCAATTTCCCTATTATTTTATATTTAAAAAATACACGTTTTAGTTTTCAAAATTAAATTCAATAAATTTGTTTTCATAAGAACTTTCATGTAAATATTTCTTGCTTTTCTGCAATAATTTTGTGAGCATATTTTATATAGCAGTTTACAAGAATATAGCTCTCAAATACCATGAGATATTTAAATTTAGAAAAGAATGTTTTATAAATTTAAATTTCTCTAATCAACAAGAGATGTGTCCTTGGAGAGAGTTCTAGAAACAGATTACTTCAGAAGATTTCCATGCATGATTA
The DNA here is from genome assembly GCF_048772815.1 of Callospermophilus lateralis. NCBI lineage: Eukaryota > Metazoa > Chordata > Mammalia > Rodentia > Sciuridae > Callospermophilus > Callospermophilus lateralis. The sequence continues at coordinate 2,305,722 of NW_027512918.1, forward strand.
AAAAGATGGATTAAAGATAGATAAAGATAAACCTTGGAGATGGTAATTTGTAGACTCACAGAACTATAAATGAACATGGAAAAAGTGAATGACAGAAACTGTATACTCAAGTACCTCAGTATAATATTTCCAAAACTCTCAAAGTGCTTTAGCTATGTATGGTCAATAGAATTTTTAAATTTATATTGTAGTCACATTTCCAGTGCCTGAAAGGCAGTTAAATAAAATGATAATTCACATTATATCAGTTGAGTTAGGTGTGCCTAACAAGGTCTAAAGTTGATCCCAGGAACTTCCTGATGTTAAGTATTTGTAATTTATTTGTATCTAGGAAAAATAATTTTGACTTAAAAAAAAAGCCACATAAAAAATACCATTATTTCAATTGAGGAGAAAAGAGACTCTAAAGTTCCATACCTGGGCTGTCTATTAAGTCTCTTAATCTCTTCTTGTAGCTGCTCCATGTGTCTCATGTGTGCCTGCCTCAACAGTTCTGTGGCCTGTTGATGTTCTTCATACTGTCATACAAGTTCTTGCCTCATATCTTCCAACTGTTCTTCGTTTGACATCATTTGTCTAGAAGCATCCATGCTTGATGTCAACATCTTACCATGAATCTTTGATAGGAAAAAACACAAGCAAAAAACTCAATCATAACATATTTTGTGGCAATTAGTCAGCATTGATACTTTGACTGAATATGAAAACAATTCTATTAACAACATAAAGCATCTGAGTTTTAGTTTTATTATTAAAAAAAGCATAAATCACTTTTTTTAAAAAAATATTTTTTAGTTGTAGATGAACATAATACCTTTTTTCATTTATTTTATGTGGTGCTTAGGATCGAACCTAGTGCCTCACCCATGCAAGGCAAGCGCTCTACCACTGAGCCACAACCCCAGCCCATAAATCACTTTTTTTAAAAAAGTATTTTTCTTATTTATAATTCCAAAACAACATGAAATTAATTTATTACTTACGTATATGTTATTTTCCAAAAGGAAACAGCTACTTACCAGTTAGTTTAGCTAAAATCTAATTCTAACAGAGTAAAACCAAATACTCAAGATTCTTTATCCACCCCCTCAAACTCCCACGCCATACACTTTTTTTTTCCGCCCGTACTAGAGATTGATCCCAGGGCCTCACACATGCTGGGCAAGTGCTCTACCACCAAGCTACATCTCCAGCCCCTTCTCTTAATGAAGTTATAACTCCTTTATATCTCTTGATATTTTATAATGGGGAAATAATATAAACAACAACAACAAATACACACACACACACACACACACACGCAAAGTTTATAGGGCCAGGGTTGTGCCTCAGTAGTAGAGCGCTTGACTAGCATGCATGAGGCACTGGGTTCAATCCTGGGAACCACATAAAAATAAACAAATAAAATAAAGGTATTATGTCCATATACAACTAGAAAAATATTTTTAAAAATTAAGTTTACAGAATATAAGGAATTTTGCCTATTTAATTTTTATTCATTGGTCATCACAGTATTATAGAAAACTGCTTATTCAAAGAAAAATTATAATAAATTTTATTTGGAAATAAATGCATTACATTTATGAGTTTCTTACACTCATGACAAGTCAATAGGGTCTATGAATACTTCAATCCCTTAAGATACTAATTAAAATCATTCTGCCTTGAACAGCTACAGCTAAATTAGTTTTCATAAACATTTCACAAGTTTCGAATTACATAAGAAGCTGACAGTTTTATTTGAATACTCCTCTGAACAAGATATATCTATCGTGAACACATAAAATGAATTTGAAATTCAGATAATTTTAAAAGAAGTAGAATTTATTGTTTTCTAATAAAGGCTGCAATTCGTTGGGGTAACAGATCCTCAACTAACAAGAAAAAAGAATTAGTATATAGATAATAAGATACTTCGAATTGTCTTCTTGAATTCGTAGCAATTTCCTTTTATGTTCTTACATTTAATTGAGCAAATCATTTGGCCACAGGCATTACCTAGTTATAATATAATTAATCTTCAATTAGTTTAAATAAAATTAACACAGGTATAATTTACAATGAGAACTTAACAGGTACTATGTCCATAAGACAACCATGAATACTATGACCTGACTTATTTTATACTTCACACCAATATTGTTTCACTTAATCAAATACCTTATAATTAATAAAATACATTAAAGTCAAGACTGGACTTCATACTTCCATTCTCTATTAATCAGCATTATTGCTACTGTTTTAAACTGAAGATATTATTATCAGTTTTTCTTTTTTATATTCAAAGAAGCATACTTACAGATTCGCTAACTATAAATGTTTTGTCTTTGGAGAACATTTCTTCTGAAATAGTTGGTGGACCTCTGATTCTACTATATCATCAAGATGATCACTGTTTGGTAATAGAACTTCTCCATCTTCTCCTAACTCTTTACTAAGTGGCTTAAATTCTTCTTTAAATTTCATGTCCAATGCATCAGAGGTCTGAAAATCAATTTGATCCTGAGATAATTTCATTTCATTAAAATAATGTTTTTCATTTTGCTGACAGAAAGTAAGTGCTTGTTTTGATGACATAGTATTTTCTTTTCCCTTTGATAGTCTAGATAGTTCAGGTTGTTGAGCAAATGCAATGCTCATTGACACAATGACCTAAAGAAATCAATCAAACAAACAAAAAAGGATTAGATTTATAAATACCAGCTGGATTTTAAAAGTAGGTCATTACTCAAAATTATATGAATTAGAAAAAAGCCTGGCCTCATAGTTTCAAAAACAAAAATAAATCCTCTGATAAAGTGATACAGAGATAGGCTATATTTCAATAAATTTAACATCAAAGTGTTTTACTGCCTGCCTTTTAAAATAAAACAAGCAAAACTTTTCTAACTATAACATCAATAAATGCTCAGTACAAAAATTAAAAAAAATAAAAGTCTTTATATTTCTTCCTTCCAAGAAAATTCACTTGGCCATGAGTGATATTGTTCTGTGACAATCCTCCATCAGTATCTGTAGTTATTATCTAACATTACAATAATTTATCAGGGTAATAAAACTACTTTTTCTCTTCATAACTTTTCCCTCATTTTTAGAATGCCAAACTCCTTCACAAGGTAACTATTTACAATGTAACACATATATAAAAACTTGTGGCATTCTGAAAAATTGTAATTACTATTCTATGTCAAGAAAAAATATTCTTTTCAATGAAAAGCACAGCAAAACATTCTATGAAGCAGCAATTATAGTTGATGCTGTTACACAACTATTTGATGGACTATATATGAAACTCACAAATAAAAACAAAGTACATACCATCAATAAAATCCATGCTTTTTTTGACAGTTCAAAGATCAAGAAAATCTATAAACCAAGAAAACCTTGCAGATAAACTATAAACTTTCCTTAGCTATTTCTTCTTCTAATCTTACTTGGTATTGTTTTTCCAAAAATTTAACCATATTTGTTTCTTGTTTCATTCCACATTCCTTAGAAAACTAAATTGAAGGGTGAAATATGACAATTTACACTGATTTTATACCATTAATTTTAAGGATGTAGTCAATATTCCAAAATATCACTATTTTTGGACACTTTCAAATAAAAATAAATTTCAGTTATCTTCTAACTAAAAACATTTAATCTAATAATCCTACGAAATAATTACACTCACTATAAACTTAAAGATGCAAAGAGAGAAATATATTTACATATCTGTAATTATTAGCATAAATTCTAGTGTGGGTTAAGGATACTTAAATATAATTAATAAGACGTATGTATAAATGTATATTTATTTTAAGTAAAATGTTAACAAGTGGCTATGTTTGATATTGAAATCATGAGCAAATTTTCTTCTTGGTATTTATTAAAAGAACACAATTTTCCACATACAAATTATTTTTATCAATTAAAAAAATAAATCTTCTTTTAGAAATGTAGATATCCTGTCAACATGAAAGTATTTGTTTATTTAATAATTATTTGATTTTCATCCAACAGACATTTAATAAGGGATGAGTGTGGCTCATATCTCTTCTTAATATCCAGAATGAGAAAGGGCAATAGTCAGTGATTTTAATTTTTACTAGAATTTAGAATTATTGAGTGAAGATGAAGATGCAGTTGGGGGTTTGAAAAAAGTTTTGAATAATACAATGTTGAGGACAGGCAGAGAGTGGTTCAGTGGCAAGCACGGTAAAAAAAAAAGTGTTTTTCTATCATTACTTCTGTTGGAAGATGGCCTGATCCATTATTCCAGCCCTAGCACCTTGGATTTTAGGGAATCCTATACACCATTCTGAAGATACCCTCTGCTTCCATAAGGGGAAGAAAAGACTATGTTGGCCATGGTACTGAAGCTGAATTTATGGGATGTCACCAGCCATCCATGGGCTTTGTGTATAAGCTATGCACATTGGAATATATGAGGAAAACTAGTCTGAAATTGCTGCCGGATTGGGCTCTGCAATGTATGTGTGTCTTTTCACTCTCCCTGCCTGTGATCCCCACACAGCACCTGAGATGGGTGTGACTTTCCAAGATTTCAAACTGCTGACCAACACATCACCAAGCAAGACTTCACACTCTGAAACCTGACCCCTTGCCTTATTTGGGTGGAATATTCTATAAATGGCTTCTCTCCAATAAATAGGTGGATTTCAGGCATGCTCTCTTTTGCATGCCTCTCTTAATTTTCTCTGGCTCCCTTTTATGAGCTGAGGTTGACGAGGAGCCATCCTGACACTCTTAGAAAAGTATTTTCTGTGTCTGTGTAGTCATTTAGTGCCAGGACAATTCACCTTAAGTGATAATAATTCTGTCACATGTCAGGACAATAGGAGAAATATTCTGATGCAGTGTTAGAGGAAAATTCCATGGTGTAAACAAAGGGAAGCTCCTCTCTACTAACCCGAGAAGAAGAATTCTACCAACCCCATTAATTATTAGAGGATACAGTAAACACTTACTCACCTACATTGTTGGTGAGCCTGAAAATAAGAACTTCCACTCTGGAAAGCAGTGTGGAGTTTCCTCAAGATATCTAGGAATATAACCACCTCAACCCCAAGTCATACAAAACCTTGATATTTATCATGAGGAACTAAAAATCAGTTTATAAGTAATTTAGACACATCAACATCACTGTTTTTAGCAGTGCAATTTACAGTACACAAGTTATACAACCAGCCCAGTGAAATGAATGGACTAAAAATTTCTGCTAGCAGCATCAGGGTGCTGGAAAGAAGCCATATTTACTCAGGGTCATTTTTCTAGTTATTTATCATAGGAGATAAAAATCCCCAGAATTTTTTAAAAATATTTTCAAGATTTTACTGTATCATTAATTCAGTGGCTTTGGAGGCATATCCCAACATTATTCTGATTGGTTTTTAGAGAGAAAATGAGAGGCAGAGACACTGAAAGCTCTGGGCAGCAACAGCATGTCTTGTGGTCTATGGAAGAACTAGAAAAACCCAGTGCACTTTATTCTGATGTAGGTGTTTGCAGTTATGTGAAACATTCAGGAATGGATGTTTCTGGTACAAAACTCACACCATGCATCACCATATATGTGAGCAGATATCCCAGGTAAAGTCCTCCCACCATGATCAGTGGCTTTTGGAATATTTGCTCTCATTTCTGCCACAGAGGTGGTTCTAAGCTCTTCCCTTAAAAGAAAAGAGTGATTGCAATAGACTCATGTGGTCCACCTCCTTTTGAAAGTATCTCTCTGTGTGAAAGATCAAAAAAAACTGCCTGTCTTGTTTCACTGAGAGGATGTTAGGAGAAGAGGCAAAGTATAAAATGAGTGATAAGATCAGGGATATTTTCAACAGGGGGGTGATTGAACACACTATCCTCGAAAGAAACAAGTGTATACTCACCATAGGATTGAGCTTTGAAAACAAAAGGCAATGCAGACGTAGATGATTTTAGTAATCCATGCTCTCATTAAAAGAGGCTTTTGTAGAAGAATAAGATAAGTGTGAGTTTTGCATTTTGTGTCCAGAAGATGATATGATGAAAGGAATACATAGAGCAGGTGACATGCATATGAACACTACTGCCAAATCCTAAATCACTCTTCTTCCTAGTTTTCTATTTTCATACTTACATTTTACCTTACATTCATATAAATATCCCAGTTGCCCAATACCCGTATTCATCCAGCAGAATGACTCCTAACCCAAATTGAACATGCTATGACCCTTAACCATACTCTGTTCCCTCAATCTATTTTCACATAACAGCAGGTCCTGAGTTGATCTTGCCATACAGGTATGTAGGGAATCCTCCAGCTGCTGAGAAGCTCAAAGGTAGATGCAGAAATGATCCCTGGAGCAAATGTAGGCAGCTAGGTAGGGCCTGTGAGGTCTAAAGTCATCTTCCATGGCCAAGAACCCAGTCAGGATGAAGGGATGAGGCTGAATCAGCCTCTCCCTTCTCAATGCAGGGAAGATGGACACAATCAGGTCTGTGTGGATTGCTGATCCCAGGCTCCTAGGGTATATAGACCTTTATGTCTTGTGAAAATGTCACAGGAAGGTGGAGCATCCTCCACCTCATCGGACCCTTGGAAACAACTGTTAGGACAAAGTGGTTGCCAAGGCAGTGACCTCATTCACTTCCCTGAAGGAAGTGACCTCACCTCACTTCCTTGGTGATGGAACTCTCTGAACTTGGGATCCAGGAGGTGAGGCATCCAGAGGCAGTTCCACTCCCACTGGGCTCACTTGTTTGTCTGTACCAAGGCCAGAGTCATTCTTTGTTGGTTCCTAGTGATGTGTGGATAGCCAAATGCCTTGAATGGTCTCAACAGGGGCCTTTCCTGAGAAAGAAGTGTTGGCTCATTGCTGGCTCCTGATAACTACACAGAGATGGCCAAGGGGACCAGAGCTGAGACAGGTCAGGCCACTGCTGGGGAACATATTTTCACCCACCAGTCAGAGGACAGAGTGGATAGATGCAGACTAAATACAGGGGTGGTTTGTGTGTCTCAGTGGGTGTGTGTTTCAATTTGTCGTTTTGTCTCATGTTCTGAGAACATGAAGGAAAACGTTTTTTGTTGTTGTTGTTTTTGTTGCTGTTGGTTTGATATGGACTGTTAACTAGTGAGTCTTTTTATGTCAGTGGATCCCACTGGGTTTGTGGTTAAAGAGAGTAGAGAGAAGAATACAGCCATGAATGTGTCCTTTCTAGTGGAAATCTTTGCAGGACTCCTCATGGCCAATTTATTAATGGACTGCTCCTTGCCTTGCAGATGGGCAACACCTACCAAGATCCTAAGTTCCTGTATTCTTCCTGAATTTTGGCCACTCTCTGAAGGGGTTCGTGGTTTTGTGACCAAGATGTGTACCACATTGAAGCTCTGTGACATGACCATGGACTGGATTGCTGAAGGGCATGCCAAGCATCTCAGAAAACTCAAAAATTAGCATGACTGGTAAGGATCTCTCTGGAGAATCCCTGCTTGAATAGACAGTAACCCAAGTTGCATGATTAGGAGCTGTCAGTGCGACAGTGTTCAATTAAAGAAAAGTTTTTCTCCAGGCTTCTTTCTTCCCTATTGTTCTGTTCCCCTGAATGTCAGGGAGGTGTTTGCCTTAGGGCACTCCTTTGGGACTCCTCAAGGAAACAGTTTCAAATGGAAATGAAAGGGCTAATCTGTGCCTTTTAAGTAAAGTGCTTTGTAAAAGCTGTGTCTGAATCAGACTCTTGGCCCTGTGTGTGGCTATGAATTACATTCTCAGCACCCCAGGAAACTCAAGAAAAATCCCATGTGTCCATCCAAATCTAAAAGGATGAAACAGAAGTGTACTATTGGATAAAGTCTCTTGCCTTCCTCTGGTCAGGCTCCTGATCCCTATGAAGTCAGAACAGGGATTCTCTGGGTCAAATGAGTGTTGCAAGCCCTCCAGTAACTAGCACACAAGTGTTTGGGTTTTTTCATGAATCCAGTACACTTAAAGAATCTACCCCTGGCAGACAGGAGGCCTCTAATTTGAGAAGCAGAGCAGTATTAACTACAGGCCCATTTTATCTATCCTGTTTCTCAGGAAGGGTGTCCAGGCCACCATGACATTTGGCATATGATGGGCATGAGAGCTTACTTTGCACACCATCTTAGACTGCTAACCCTTTAGAAACCCCCAGCCAGAATGTTATGATGAGTGTCTGTATGGAGGAAGATGAGGGCGATGTGGGAGTGTTTTTGTTAGAATAGTGGTCTTTTGTTTGGTGGTTGGAAAAGATGACTTGGTCCACCTCAGCTTGAACTCTGGTGTGATGCCATTAGAGACTGAGTTCTGGAACTGATCTCAGAGAACTATTGCCATGAATTGTGTTGAGATTTTAGAAGGCCAGGCATTAGAGGAGCCTTTGGAAACTGAGATCTAGGCCGAGGGTGGCTTTCTCCACAGCACTGGGAATCTCAGCCAGGATTTCACATCATTTTGCTGTTAAAGCCTTTTCAGCTATAGTTGAGAGCCAAAACTCACAGGAACCTCATATTTTAGACCCCAATGGGCCAGGATTCCTGTGACCTTTCACCACTCCTTGGGAAGCCTTGCCTGCATGCGATCTCCAGAGCTTTTACTAAAAGGAGATTCCTCAACACTTAATGGCTCCTGAATGAATCAAAACCCACAGTGTCAACTTCTTCATTCTTGAAATGTGGCTAGGCCAATACCATGAAGTTTTTGAGTATCCCATGACCAGAAATCCCTGGAGAACCTTTAGATCTCCTGTTGCTCATCATGACTGAACCAGCGAGTGCCATTTTTGACTGAGTGGAATTCATGACCATGGTGAAGAACAGAGATGCCAGTGAGTAGGAGCCAGCAGGGAACTGGGCCTGGAGCAATGGAGTGCAGTTGTGTGATCCAACATCTGTGGTGGGCCCCTGTGGTTCTGTCATTGGCTTCCAAATGACATGTGACTGACAAGGTGCAGCCAGGAGACCCAAAAATATAAAGGCATGTTGTTGTGGGGAGAGGATTTGTGGCGATGCTCAGAAACAAGTTGCTATGTTCAAGTGGGAAAGATATATGGGGTAGCAGCCCAGTTTGTGTTTTTTCCTTGAGACCCTGACTCACCCCACGTGACAGAGCTCCCTCCAGCACTGTGTCCTGGTTGACCTTTTTGTATTTCAAAAACAAACACCAATTTTCCAGGGAAGCTGCAAGAAATGCCATTAAAACTGGGCGGTGAGCAAAAGGCTTCACCATCCACCCAGGGAGACATTCATACCCCAATGGCCACAGTTACCTGCAAAGAGAGGATTCAGCTCTGCTCCCTCCTGTTCCTATTGGAAAAGATGACCCCATGTCCTCCTGTTCACATAGACTCAGACCAAGCTTTTGTGGTCTCACTACAAAGAAAGCTAAAGAACAAAGCTATATTTCTAGTGCACAAATGTCAGAGGCAGATAGTCAAGAAGTCATTAGGTCAGCAAAGTTCCATGTTTGTGGAATGTTTACCTTGTCCTCTACTTTGGCATCTCTTCTGCCACACCCAAGTTTGTGAGCTCCTCAGAATTTCCAATTCCAGATATGTATTCACAGATTTTTTTTCTCTCATTGTGTCTTCTTTGGGGTGATAGTAATGTCCAGGGATTGTGATGGATGACAGTGGAAGATTTTTATGTGCCACGTGTTTGCATATATATTAGACTCATTTTGCGTTTTGCCATTTGAAATATTGAAACTCTGACACTAACCCATAACCTTCTAGTCTCTGGCTACTTATCCTAACCTCGATAAAAATAATCCTAAAGGAATGGAAGTAGTGGCATTTTATAGGAGGCAGGGTGTATACTTGGACTTGCCTTTTGCTTCATCAGAGATACATATTATGAAATCTGTGACACATTTTTCTCATTTTACTTCTCCATGAATTTTCAAAATTAACAAATATGTAACTTCCTGACTCCCTGTCTCTGTCGCCTGGGTCACAATGTATATTTTTATATGCATAAATATAATCCTACTGCCATCACAGGTATATTCTTGAGAGTACTCTCACTTTGGAAAATACGAATTTCATGAAGAGATCACTGGCCCCCAATACACTGAGGTAACTGAAAATTCAAGCTGTGCTCAGCTTTATACTTCAACACTTTTAGTAATGAAACAATGTAGAGGAAAATGAATATTTTGGGTACATATGTGAAGGATATATATCCCCTAATGAATTTTGATTCGCATAGGTACTATTACATTTTAATTATATATATATATATATATATATATATATATATATATATATATATATACATATATATTATATATATATAGTATGACTTTGCATACATGAAATATATGTGTCATATACTTACATAATTTGCCTGAACTTTGAGACACACAGACTATACTGCAGTTCTATTAAATTGCAATGCTAAACCACCTGGAGTTAGCACAGGTACTACATATCAAAAGCAAGTTCCAAGAAGACTGCCCTTGCTTTTGATGCCATTTGAAAGTTCAGTAGTCTTCAGGACACCAAAGCGGATACAAATATGAGGAAGCTCTCAATATTTCCCCCAACTTCATTATTTTACTTGAATGACATAAGACTAATGGAAGTACTACATTAATTTTATTATAAATGATATGAATCATTATAAGACAAATTAAGGGTGGGGTTTTGAAGAATTCTGAGTAAAATTTCCCTGTGCCTTCTCCCAGTGGAATCCGGTTACCCTTCCTGATAATAGGGTGGGGTTTGGAAGGATTCTAAGTAAGATTCCCCTGTGCCTTCTCCCTGTGGAATCAGGTTACCCTCCCTGTATCATTCTTCTACCAGGATGTTCTACCAACTTTGATTATTCAGAGTTTTTAATGGGGTTTTTATTATGTATACATGATTGACTGAACCATTGACCACCTGATTAAACTCATTCCCCTTTACTAAGAAAGTAAAATTTACTGGAATTTCAAGGTAAAATAGTAACATGTAAAACATGGTCAGTATTTATGTGAAATATTTCTTTAAAGTTAACTATGTTTTTTTTTTCTGAAAATAATTGCTTTTAAAACATAACTCCAAATTCATTTTCCAGAATCATTACCTGTTTTTTTTGCTGTGTTGTGTTAGAATTATATCCTTGGAGGCATATTCAGACATATGGAGCTCTTTTTCCATTCTCAAAGACCCAGAAATTCTCACATCTGAGTTTTATAGTTTTTTCCCCCTAGCTTCTCATTGCTCTCAATTCTGTTAATTTCCTCTAACAGAATTTCCTTCACTGCCCTTCTTATCCTTCAGAATTAGCTTCCTATGTGAGTTGAGAGGATTTGAGTAAGGACCCAATGACCTTCTTTGCAGAGGCCCAGGGAAGTCTGCCAGGAAAGGTTTTGTAGGAGCCATTTCACTGTCTCAGAATCTGCAAAGTCCCAGATGCTTAACCTTTGAGAGCGACAATCTAATAAACAGTTTTATTCTCAATAAGTGGACCATTTAAAAAGGGACTATAATTCCTTACATATGAAACATCATGAATTAGAGTATCTTTTGAATAAAATATTTATGTTTTTACCACTAAAACCACCTTGGAACATTTGAAAAGTTTTTATTTTACTATTAAATATATGATCTTACTTACAGCTTTTCATTGCATTGTTATTGTTTTTTTAAGAATCAGATAATCTATTTTGGGTTTGAATTTCAATAATATAATGTATCACTTTCTACTGTTAGCACAATAATTTAGTTTCTGAGAAAGGTAAAATTTATTGGAATTTCAGACTAAAATTAAGAAACAAATACAATTACAATTAAAATGTAGTCAGTAGTTACCTTAAATATTCTTTAATTCTAACTAATGGTAACCAGCTTACTGAATTATTCTTTTTTCTAAAAATAATTGCTTATAAAGCACATGTCCAGGTTCTTACAGCATTTTGTAAAATATTTTTTTTTAGTTTTCAATGTACTTTTTATTTTTTTTTTATTTATATGTGGTGCTGAGAATCAAACCCAGGGCCTAAAACATGCTAGGCAAACACTCTACCACTGAGCCACAACCCCAGCCCCAGGTTCATACATTATTCGGTAAGGAAATTAAATTATTTATGTTTTATACATGTGGGTGTAAGTATCTTCTCAGAATACATGGTTTTAGTTTTGTAATATATGTTTGAAAAAGATGAGAAGCACTTTTAACTGTGTATTAAAATATGCATTCTAACTTGTTCTCCTATTTGCTTTATTTTTACTGCATTTAATGTCTAAGTTTCCTACAATGTGTTTGTTTTGCTTGTAAGCTTTTGTTACTTTAATTTCTCAAAATGGTGGCATTTAGTGTTCTCTTTTTTTTTAATTTTTTATTGGTGATTCTATACCTAGAAGACACAAAAGGGTCTACAAGGAAACTACTAGATCTAATAAATGAATTCAGCAAAGTGGCAGGATATAAAATCAACACGCATAAATCAAAGGCATTCCTGTATATCAGCGACAAATCTTCTGAACTGGAAATGAGAAAAACCACTCCATTCACAATATCCTCAAAAAAAAATAAAATACTTGGGAATCAACCTAACAAAAGAGGTGAAAGATTTATACAATGAAAACTACAGAACCCAAAAGAGAGAAATAGAAGAAGATCTTAAAAGATGGAAAAATATACCCTGTTCATGGATAGGCAGAACTAACATCATCAAAATGGCGATATTACCAAAAGTTCTCTATAGGTTCAATGCAATGCCAATCAAAATCCCAATGGCATTTCTTGTGGAAATAGATAAAGCTATCATGAAATTCATATGGAAAAATAAAAGACCCAGAATAGCAAAAGCAATTCTAAGCAGCAAGTGTGAATCAGGAGGTGTAGCGATACCAGATTTCAAACTGTACTACAAAGCAATAGTAACAAAAACACCATGGTACTGGTACCAAAACAGGTGGGTGGACCAATGGTATAGAATGGAGGACACAGAAACCAATCCACAAAATTACAATTATCTTATATTTGATAAAGGGGCTAAAAGCATGCAATGGAGGAAGGATAGCATCTTCAACAAATGGTGCTGGGAAAACTGGAAATCCATATGCAACAAAATGAAACTGAATCCCCTCCTCTCGCCATGCACAAAAGTTAACTCAAAATGGATCAAGGAGCTTTATTTCAAATCAGAGACTCTGCGTCTGATAGAAGAAAATGTTGGCTCCGATCTACATATTGTGGGGTCGGGCTCCAAACTCCTTAATAGGATGCCCATAGCACAAGAGTTAAAAACAAGAATCAACAAATGGGACTTACTTAAACTAAAAAGTTTTTTCTCAGCAAGAGAAACAATAAGAGTGGTAAACAGGGAGCCTACATCATGGGAACAAATTTTTACTCCTCACACTTCAAATAGAGCCCTAATATCCAGAGTATACAAAGAACTCAAAAAATTAAACAATAAGAAAACAAATAACCCAATCAACAAATGGGCCAAAGACCTGAACAGACACTTCTCAGAAGAGGATATACAATCAATCAACAAGTACGTGAAAAAATGCTCACCATCTCTAGCAGTCAGAGAAATGCAAATCAAAACCACCCTAAGATACCATCTCACTCTAGTAAGATTGGCAGCCATTAGGAAGTCAAACAATAAGTGCTGGCGAGGATGTGGGGAAAAGGGTACTCTTGTACATTGCTGGTGGGACTGCAAATTGGTGTGGCCAATATGGAAAGCAATATGGAGATTCCTGGGAAAGCTGGGAATGGAACCACCATTTGACCCAGCTATTGCCCTTCTCGGACTATTCCCTAAAGACCTTAAAAGAGCGTACTACAGGGATACTGCCACATCAATGTTCTTTGTGTTCTCTATTGTATTTTTTTGTGAAAGCATTTCTTTATGTTTCTTGACTATGTCAATAAGCAGTAATGCTAGCATAGTAACCATTTGTACCTAGCCATTGTATTGTCAAGTTCAATGTTTATTGTGATAATTCACATATAAAGTTCTACCTTCAGCTATGAGGCCTGCAGGATATGAAGTCATGCTTCTTATTCATTATTTTATAATTTCTATCCCAGCACTGTTCTTCACATTAACCACTCCCCAACAGTTTCTCATTATAAAGATAATGAAAATAGTTAAACCAGAAAAAATTATTTCATAAATTGAAGTCCATTTCCTGCTTCTAAGCTTTTTGTATTCCAAATAGACTTAAAAAAATTCTCTAGTATATCTTTAGACAACCATATTATATTTAAGTTTAGAGAAGCATTTCATGGAATGTAATGACAAACAGACTTAATAAATGATGTATTTTTTTTAAATCATCTGGTTAAAAGTATTTGAAGTGTTATTAATATCAAATGATTGAGATCCGCCCACACTGGTCTGCACAGGACCCAGGCTCATAGTAGGCCCTGGTCCATCCTTCCACCTGCAGACTCCTACTGGAGCCCCGCCTGTGGCACAGGACCGCCTCTCTGACAGCAGACTACCGCAGGAACCCAGGCCTGGCCCAGATCTGCCTATAACGACTTGCACAGAACTCAGGTCCAGAGTAGGTCTGAGTTTGCCCACACGCCCCCACCTGGGAGCCTAAGCCTAAGCCACTTCCATCTTGGGACACTGCAGTCATCACCATAGACTTTCCTGCACAGTAATCAGTAACTTTTTGACAACAGGGCCTAAAAGCAGCTGCATCTCAAACCACGAATCCCAAAGAGAGTGTGAGGCCCATCCTTTCAGCCCCATCTATGAAAGCCCCACCCCTCTGCCCTATCTAGATTTTGTCTATAAAGATATGACTTCCATATTGGGCCACCTCAACTTTTATCCTGAGTTTCTTCAGCTATCGCCACCACTATCTTTAGATGCAGTAGCATACATTGAGGGACACCAGCAGGGTCTGGAAGCCAAACATCAAGGTGAGGTACAGACAATTTGCATGGGTACTACAAGAATATATGGTAGAAACTGTAATATCTCAGATTCATGTTGCAAGAAAGGAGGACACATAGACAACATGAAAAAGCAAGGGAGGAAAGTGCCCCAAACAAACCAGGATACTGAATAACAGAATCCATGGACAGCAAAGTTGATGAAATGTTAGAGAAAGCATTCAGAAGGTTCATAATTAAAATGATCTGTGAATTAAAAGAATGATCTAAATGAGCAAATACAGGCAAAAATTGATCACTTCAACAAAGAGATAAGAGAGCAAATACAGGTAGCAAAAGATTACTTCAAGAAAGAGATAGACTCTGAAAAAAACAAAAACAGCCATAAATCCTTGAAATAAAGGAAACAATAAACAATCTAGTCTGTTGTACAACCAACAGACTATATCACTTGGAAGAAAGAAAGTCAGATAATGAAGACAAAGTATTCAATCTGGAAAATAAAGTTGATCATACAGTGAAGATAGTTAAGAAACCATAAACAAAACATCCAAGATTTATAGTATAGCATCCAAAGACCAAATCTAAGAGTTATTGGAATAAAGGAAGGCACAGAGTTTAAACCAAAGGAATGCCTGCCCAGTCTCTTCAATGATATAATATCAGAAAATTTCACAAGAAGAATGAATTGGAGAACCAAATACAAGAAGCTTAGAGGACACCAAATGTACAAAATTACAACAGATCCTACACCAAGGCACATTATAATAAAGATGCCTAGCACACAGAATGAGAATAGAATCTTAAAAGCCACAAGAGAGGGAATCAGATCACATATAGGGGGAAACCAATTATGTTATGTGCAGATTTTTCAACCCAGGCCCTCAGAGCCAGGAGATGATGGAACAACATATACAAAGCTCTGAAAGAAAATGGATGCCAATCAAGAATCTTATACCCAGCAAAACTAAGCTTTAGTTTGATGATGAAATAAAAACCTTCCAAGATTAACAAAAGATGAAAGAATTTAAAACAAGAAAGCCTACACCACAGAACATACTCAGCAAAATGTTCCATGAAGAGGAAATGAAACACAATGATGAAAATCAGCAGAGGGAGTGATTATTCTAAAGGAAAATCGAGGAGAAACCAAGTCTTGTTAAATACCAAAAATAAACAAAAATTGCTGGTAATACAAATCAAGTCTCAAAACTCTGAATGTTAATGGCCTAAACTCACTGGTCAGAAGACATAGACTAGCAGATTAGATTAAAAAAAAAGACCCAACAATATGCTGCCTCCAAAAGACTCATCTCGTAGGAAAAGACATCCAGAGACTAAAGGTGAAGCGTTAGGAAAAATCGTACCACTCACATGGACTGCAGAAGCAAGCAGGGATTTCCATCCTCATATCAAATAAAGTAGACTTCAAGCTAAAGTCAATCAAAAAGGATAAAGAAGGACACTACATACTACTCAAGAGAATCATACAGCAAAACTTAACAATTATAAAATATATATGCCCAAAACAAACGAGCATCTACGTTCATTAGACTCTTCTCAAGTTCAAGAGTCAAACAGACCACAACACAATAATTTTGGGTGACTTTAACACAACTCTTTCATTACCAGATAGATCTTCCAAACAAAAGCTGAACAAAGAAACTGCTGACCTCAATAATATAATCAATAACTTAGACTTAACTGGCATATTTTTGAAGGACTTTTTAATTGTGAAGAAGAACAAACAGTAAACTACATATAAATGGATGGACAGATTAATGAATTTTTTGTAATGGTGCTGGGGATCAAACCCAGAACCTTATGTATGCTAGGCCAGCACATTACCTCTGAGCTACATCCCTGGATCCAGCTTCATGAATTTTATAAAGCACACCCAGCCATCCAAAATCAGCACCATGTCAAGAAATACAACACTGCCCATCTCTTCAGGACTCTGTGTCTCTAGCAGACAAGAGTCTCCTCCTCCCCACTGAGATAACCACTTCCTCATTTTTTCCACAGTTTGACCCTCAGCATGGCATCCTTGAGCATGAAGGCTTAGGTTTTTCTGAGTTTGGGATTCACACATGTGTGATCACAGATGTGTGTGTGTGTGTGTGTGTGTGTGTGTGTGTGTTATTTTTATTTATTTTTTTTTTATTTATGTACCAGGGATTGGAACCCAGGCTTTGAGTATACTGGGCAAATGCTCTCCCACTGAGCGGCACTCCTAGCCCCAGATTTGTGTCATTGTCTCTGGTGGATTCCTCTTTTTATTCTTAGTTGTTGATAGACCTTTATTTTATTTTTATGCAGTGCTGAGAATCAAACCCAGTGCCTCACACAGGCTAGGCAAGTGCTCTGCTGCTGAGCTATAGACCCAGCCCCTGTTACTAGCTTCTTCTTCTTTTTTTTATTAAATAAGTGACAGCAGAATGCATTGCAATTCTTATTACACACATAGAGTACAATTTTTCATCTCTGTTTTTTTAGAAAGTATGTTCACGCCGATTTTTGTCTTCATTCATGTACTTTGAATAATGATGTTCATCACATTCTACCATCCTTGCTAACCCCCTGCCCCCTCCTTTTCCCTCCCACCCCTCTGCCCTATCTAGATTTTGTCTATCCTTCCCATGCTCCCCTCAATATTTCATCCTTCAATGAGAGAATACACTTTCTTCTCAGCAGCCATTGATCCTTCTCTAAAAAAAGACCATATATTATGCCACATCAAGGAAGAGATCAAAAAAAATTTAGAAGTGAATGAGAATACACATACAACATTTTGAAATCTCTGGGACATTATGAAAGCAATTCTAAGAGGAAGGTTCTTTGCATGGAGTTCATTCCTTAAAAGAAGAAAAAGTCAACAAATAAATAAATGACTTAACAGATACTTCCATTATAGTACTCAAACAGAGGTTTTATCTGTGCTGACAAAAAGTTTCCAGTCACGTCTCCTGTCATATTCTCTAGGAGGAATCAGACCTACATGATCATCATTCCTGGCTCACCTCATTTTCTGCCCTTTAGCATCTCCTCCCACCATGTTACTCTTTCCTTTTGTGTTCTTCCATAACCCCTATAGCTTGCACTCTGTGTTGCCATTATTGACTTGCTTTCTTGTCTCAATATGAGAATCCTTAATTTGAAAACTCAAAATCCAAAGTGTTCCAAATCCAAAACATTTTGAGCATTGACATGATACCACCAGGGAAAATTCCACACCTGACTTCCTATGGCAGGTTACATTCAAAACACAAGCACATTAAAAATATCAAATTACTTCCAGGAAGTATATGAAGTATATGTGAAATGTAAATTAATTTTTTGTTCAAATTTGGAGCCCATCCTGTTTTGTTTTGTTTTGTTTACCACTAAAGCATTTCCTCATCTGAAGACTCCCATTATTTAAAATGGGATCAGAAAATGAGAAGTAGCCATGGCACTATAGAAGCTTTCACTCAAAACTCATTCATAATGAAATACTTAGGTGGAAGATGTACTGACAGTATTGTGTCAGATCAAAGCAACCTGTGTGTGTACAAAGGTTCATTTAGTTCTCTGGCAGAGTGTTCAGGCAGAACACCTGGGTGTTTTCCAGGTAAGTCTGTTACACATGTATTTGGAATTTTCTGACATACATATTATTAACTCCATTTTGACACTAAAGATGTAAAAGTTATAACAAAATTCAGTGGAGTGTCAGCCATCTTCCTAAAACCATTTATTCTAGCTTTCATTCTGCTTATGTCACAATTCAGCAAATGTGAGGGCACATGATTAAACAGAAGAGGCAGCTGCCAGAATAAAGAAATTTGGGAACTAGAGGAACGATCTCCCCCGCAGACATGCCATTTTAGACTTGTTGAGAGGGAGGACTGCTAAGACATGTATGTTAAGTGCCTCCTCTTTTGTTCATAAAAAATGGAGTTAGGAATGGAGTTAGTTTCAAATTAATATTCTGTAAGCTGTTGATATCTTGAAGCCAAAAAGTTAATCAACTTACTTATAATAATAGGCATTTTAGGATATATTTGGAACCCAATACAGATAAATTCTGGTAAGAGAAAAAAATATGGAAGAACATAGAGAAATGGGACACTGCAGCTTGAACCCCAATCCACTTGCTACATATGCTCAAATTGGGATCCTCAAAGCAAATGGCAAGAGGCTAAGACCCATTCTACCTACTAAACACCTTGTTTTAAAATAAACTGGGATGCCCTGTCTTTATCAAAATGGAAATCAGTTCTTATTTTTTGATTGCTATAGATTAGGAATTCTTTACTATTTATGAAATTGTGTTATACATGAGAATCATTATCAACTAGAAATAACCTAAATAACTTTGAAAAGAGTAATCATTTGATTCACAAAACTCCACTGTAACTTAAAGCCCTAACAAATTTAGGTACATAATATATATAGTTGTTAACTGTAGTTACCATGATGTGCAATAGAAGTCTTTAACTTGTTCTTCTTATCTAACTGAAATTGTGTCTTGTAGCTAACATAACCCCAATCTTCCCATCTAAAAGCCTCTGAAAATCAATGTTTTATTCTGTTTCTATGAGTTTAGCTTTTTTTTTTTTAAGATTACGCATGTAAGTGAGAACATTCAGTATCTGTCTTTAAGTAAGTGACATGACATATTTCGGTTAACATGTTGTCCATCAGCTTCATTCACATTGTCTCAAATGACAGAAATTCCTTTTGTTTTAGAACTGACTAGTGGTCCTTGAAATACATTTCACATTTATTTTATTAGTTCATCCATTGTTGGACATATAGGTTGATTCCCTATCTTGACTATAATGAATAATGCTGCACTGAACATAAGTACAGGGATCCCGTCAACATCCTGATTGCATTTCCTCTGTGCATATATATATACACACCCAATGGTGGCATTGCTGGTTTATATGTTGGTTCTATTTTTAAATTTTTGAGGAACTTTTCCACAAATGGCTGCACTAATCTGCTTGTCCACCAATAATGTACAAGGGTTACCTTCCTTTCAAACTCTAATCAACACTTATTATCTCTAGACTTTTTCATTAAAAAGGTAGCAAACCTAACAGTTGTGAGCTAATATCTCGTAGTAGTTTTAATTTGCAGTTCCTTAATGATTACACCTTTTGGCCATTTATGTATCTTCCTTTAAGAAATTACTATTTTAAAATCACTTTATATTTTCTTAACTTTTGAGTTATTTGTGTTCCTTACATATTTTGGATACTTACCCCTTATTAAGTACTTTGTTTGCAGATATGTTTTCCCATTCTGTAAGTTGACTCTTCACTTTTTTGGTGATTAAATAGATTATGTAGAGGCTTTTTAGTTAGACACAATCCATTTGACTATTTTTCTCTTCTGGCCTATGATTTTGGGGATATATCTAAAAAGAATCATTGCACAGACCAGTGTTACGGATCTTTGTTCCTATGTTTTATTCTAGCAGTTTTTAGTTTCAAGTCTGACACTTAAATCTCTTACCATTTTGAGTTGAATTTTGTAAATGGTGGAAGATGAGGGTCTAAATTCATTCTTCCACGTGTGGATACCTAGTTTTCCCAGCACTGCTTATTAAAGAGACTGCTGTTTCTCCATTATGTGCTCTTGGCAACTTTGTGGAAAATTAATTGATCATAGATGAGTGGGCTTTATTCTAGGGTCTCTATTATATTCCACTGATCAGTTGTCTATATTCTATTGCCATACTATTTTGATTACTGTGGCTTCATAGTGTATTTTGAAAACAGGTAGTGTAAGACCTCCTGCTTTGTTCTTTTTGTTCAAGATGACTTTGGCATTCAGAGTCTTTTATGATTTCATTCAAATTTTAGAATATTTTTTTCTATTTCTGTGAAAAGTATCCCTGAAATTTTTATTTGAATTGCACTGAATTTGTAGATTGGTTTCAGTGTTATGGACATTTTAATGTTAATTCTTTCAATCCATAAATATAGTATATTTTTCCATTTATTTCTGTCTATAATTTCTTTCATGAACGTTTTATAATATTAAATCTAAAGAGTTTTTGCCTCCTTCATTAAATTTATTTCTATGTACTTTGGGAAGTTTTATAGTTATTATGAATGATGTTTTCTTTTTTATTAGTACATTATGGTTTTACATAATGTTAGGGTTGATTTTTACAAAATCATGCAAGCATAAAATATAATTTGCTCTACCTCAGTACCTGGTACTTCCCCTTTTCCTCCCTTCTTTCTTTCCCTTGTTTCTCTTACTCTATTCTACTGGTCTTCCTTTAATTTATTTATACTTTTTTTAAAAAATTAGTGCTTTATAGATATAAAGGTGAAGTTCACTGTGGTATATTCATATATGTACAGAGCAAAAATTGGTGAATTTCATTCCACTGTTCCTCTCTTTTCCCCTCCTTTGTCCCTTCCACTTATATCCTTCCTATGTTCCACTGATCTCCCTTCAATATCCATGGGACCCTCCTACCCGTTTTTCTCCCATCATTTTGATCTATATTCTGTAAATAAAATTATTCCACCCTTAACTTCCTGAATGATTTCACTTAGGTATAATGTACTCCAGTTTCATCCATTCAGCAGCAGATACCATAATTTAATTTTTTACAGCTGAGTAAAACTCTATTGTGAATATATACCACATTTCCTTTATGCATTTATCTGTCAATGGATACCTGGACTGGCTATTATGAGTTATGCTGCTAAAAACATTGATGTGACTACATCACTATAACACACAGGATAAATACCGAGGTGTGGAATAGCTGAGTCACATGGTGGTTTCATTCCTCCTAGTTTGATAAATTGCCACACTGATTTCCAAAGTGGTTGTACTAATTTTCAGTACCACCAACAATATATTAATGTACCTTTTATCCCACAACCTTGTCAGCATTTATTATTATTTGTATTTTTGATAAGTGCCATTCTTACTGTATTGAGATAAACTCACAATATAGTTTTAATCTGCATTTCCCTGATTACTAGGGATGTTGAACATATATATATATATATATATATATATATATATATATATATATATATATATATATGTATATATATATATATATATAAATAATTTGTATTTCTTTTTTTTGAGAAATCTATGTTTAATTCTTTTTCCCATTTATTTATTGGAACTTTATTTGGAGGGGTGTTAATATTTTGAATTCTCTATATATTCTGATTATTAGTTTCCTGAGGAGCAGCTGACAAAGACCTTCTTCCACCCTTTAGGTTCTCTCTTTACCTTCTTAATTGTTTCCTTTTTTCTGCAAAACCTTTTCAATATGATGCCATCCAACTTATTGATTCTTGATTTTTATGTCTTGAACTCAAGGGATCCTGTTAAGGAAGTCATTGTCTGTGTCTCTATGATGGAATGTTGACCCTGTAAATTTTTTCTAGCAGTTGCATAGTTTCTGGTCTAACTCCTAGGTCTTTGATCCACTTTCAGTTCACTTTTGTGCAGGATGAGAGACAGAGGTCAACTTTCATTCTTCTACATATATATATCCAGTTTTCCAAGAACTGTTTGTTTAAAAAGGCTACCTTTTCTCCAGTGTATGTTTTGGGCAACTTTATTAAGTATCAGAAGTCTGTAATTATGTGGAATTGTTTCTGTGTTTACTTTTCCATTGGTATTCCTGTCTGTTTTGGTGCTGATACCATGCTTTTTTTGTTACTATAGCTCTGTAGTATAATTTGAGATGTGGTATTGTGATGCCTCCAGCATCACTCTACCTGCTGAGGATTGCTTTGGCTATTCTGTGTCTATAACTCATCCAAATACATTTTAGAACTTTTTTTTCCTGCAAAGAATGTCATTGGTATTTTGATGGTGATTGCATTGAATCTGTATAATGCTTTTGGTATTATGGCCATTTTGACAATTTTAATTCTATCTAAGAAAATGGGAGGTCTTTCCATCTTTTGAGATAATTAGTTTCTTTTTTCAGTATTTAATAATTTTCATTGTAGAAGTATTCCAATTTTTTTTTAATTTGGTAGAATTCAGCAGTGAAGAAATCAGCTTCTGGAATTATTTTTGATGGGAAACTTACCTAGTTTAGTCTCCCTATTTATTATTAGCCTATTCTGATTTTTTTTTTATTTCTTCATAAAAATTCATTCTTAGTGTTTTTTTTTTTTGTGTGTGTGTATCCGGGGATTTATCTGTTTCTTCTAGATTAAAAAATTTGTTGGTGTATAAATGTTCATGTAATTTCTTATGATTCTTTGTATTTTTGTGGTATTAGTTATAATGCTTCCTATTTCATTTTTTTAATTTATTTGAGTTTTTACTCTTTTTTTCTTAGCCTGCCAAAAGGTTTGTTGTTCTTATTTTATAAAAATATGAATTCTTAATTTCATTGAGCTTTTCTGTTGTTTTTTTGTCTTTGTTTCTTTTATGTTCATTTTGATACTTATGTTTTTCTTCCTTTTACTGTGGGTTTAGTTTATTCTTTTTATGAGTCTTTGAGGTATGAAGTTATGTTGTATATTTGAAATATTTTTTAATATAAACATTAATTGCTACATACTTTCTCTTAGAGCTTTTAATACATCCCATTTTTTGTTTATTGTGTTTTCATTTTATTTGCCTAAAGATATATTTTAAGGTCTTCTTTTTAGATTTATAATTAAGGAACCTCCTTAATTTCCATTATGATGAATTTTCTAGTTTCCTACCATTCTAGTGGGAAAATATACTTGATATGATTTTAATCTTAAATTTGTTACAACTTGTTTTGTAGGCTAAAGTATGATCTTTCCTAGAGAAAGCTTTGTATTCATTTCAGAAGAATGAATGTTCTGTTGCAGTTGGATTGAATGTTTTAAGTCAGTCTGTTAGGTACATTTACTGTATAGTTCAAGTCCAGTGTTTTCATATTTATTTTGAATTTGGATTATTTATCCATTGTTTAAAGTTGGATATAGATATCTCTTACTAATACTATATTTGATTCTATCTCTTTAGAACTCTTAAATTTGCTATATATATATATATATATATATATATATATATATATATATATATACACACTTAGGTGCTTCAATGGTGGATGCAAATGTACTTACAGTTCTGAATAACTTACCCTTTATCTTTATGTAATGACCTTCTTTGTCTAATTTTACAGGTTTGATTTGAAATATTTTTGATTGAGTTTTTATGTAGCCATATTATCCATCTTTTGGTTTCCATTTGCATGTTATATCTTTTACATCCCTTCACTTTCAGTGTATATATGTACTTAAAGGTAAAGTCAGTCTCCTCTAGACAGCATTTACTTGGTCTTTGTTTGTTTGTTTGTTTGTTTGTTTTATTCATTTAGTCTGTCTGACTTCTGATTGGAGACTTTAATGTATTTATATTCAGCATAATTACTGATAGTAAGAACTTAGTGCTTCCATTTTGTTCTTATCTGGTTGTTTTATAGATCCTTTGTTCCTTTCTTCCTCTCTTACTGTCTCTTGTGTGATTAGATATGAGGTGGTTATAAAAAGTCATACAGTCTTATAGTTTATAAAATAAGCTGTTTTAACCTGAAAATAACTTATCTTTGGTCTTATAAAAATTCTGCAATTTTATTCCAATTTCCACAATTTGTATTTTTGGTGTCATAGTTTATATTTTCTATACTTTGTATCCATTAACAAGTTACTGTAGATATTATTATTTTAAATATTCTTCTTTTAACCTTTATATTGAACATATAATCAATTCACATGTCACCTTTATAGCATTAGAATATTCTGAATTTGACTGTGTACTTTTATACCACTGAGTTTTATACTTTCATATTACTAGATAACATTCTTTTCTTTTAGCTTAAAGAATTTCCTTTAGCATTGATTTTTAGAAAATTCAGATGATGATGAACTCTTTTCTTTGCCAAATAAAGGGTTCTTGGTTGGAATTTGTTTTTTTTTTTCCTTTAGTACATTGAATATACTCCTGGCTTATATTGGTTCTGCATATATGTGATAAGCTTCTCTTGCAGCTTTCAAAATCCTTTTTGTCTTTATTTTTAACCGTTTGATTAAAGTTTGTCTTGGTGCACTTTTGTTTGGAATCAGTGAGAATGCAGACTTGTTCTTCCTGCACCTGGATGTTTATATACTTGCCTAAATTTGGAGAGATTTTTAGCTATTAATTATTTGCATATGCTTTCTGTTTATTTATCCTTCTCTTCCTCTTTTCTCACTCCTTTGACTTGATTTACTCTGTTGATAATATCCCATAATCATACTCAACTTCTTCATTTATTTGCATTCTCTTTTTATATTTACAGTAAATTTTTCTTTTGTCTGATTAGTTCTATTAACACTATCAACTGCATTTTTTATTTCATTTATTTTATTTCTCAGCTTCAATTTTTCTTTATTTTTTAAAAAACAATTTCAGTTTATCTGCTTGATTTTTCATTTTGGTCATTCATTTTTTCTTGATTTTTTTGAACTATTTATCTGAGCTTATTTAAAATAATTATTTTGAATTCTTTATCACACATCTTGTAAATCTTCACTTCTTTGGGATAAGCTACTGGGACATTATTATGTCTTTTTTTAGGGATATGTCTCCTTAATTTTTCACATTTTTATTGCCTTACATTGTTATCTGTGCATTTGATAGAACAGTCATCTCTAACTTTAACAGCCAATTTTGGTGTGGGAAGGCCTTCCCCTTTGTGCTATGGAGTAGGAGGATACTTATTGGGTGGGGCAGTGGTTCCAACACCAGTGACAGCATAGCTTTGTAGTCTTTCAGTTCTGCTGATGAGATCAGTCTTCATGAATATTCTGAGATCCTTATTGAGTGGCATCTTTTGTGGTGATGTCTACTATAGTATTTCCAAACTCTTTTCTTCCACCCGGAAAGTCTGCTGAGGTTTTCTCAAGGTTTTCTCAGCACAAGAGTGAGGAGTAGAAAGCATCCATAGACCTGAGCCTTGAAACATAGGGACATATTGAGGGACTGTTACTGTGATACCTCAGCCAGTGATGGCACTGGTTCTTGGTACACACTGCTGCATTGGTAACTGTATGCAAGGCATGAATAGTTGTGAAACAGGGAACTGAGAATGGGAGCACAGTCTTGGTCAGAGTTGCAGTGTTCCAGGGTTAATACAGGGCATAGTTCTGTATGCTATCTGAGCTAATATCCAAAACATAGGCACATTCAAAGACCATGGCTCTGGATCCCAGAGTGCAAACTCTCTTGCTATATGAGGGACTTTGTCTAAGATGTGCATTGTAGCCACAGAGAACATATCTGGAGTATCCATACTCACAGGTAGTCTGCGGCTTGTAGTTGGAATAGGTGATGGCTCAGTTCTAAAGTGGCATAATAGTAGCTACTTTTGAGGGAAGATGTGTGTGCAGAGGAAAGTTAGGTCCTTTTATAAGCTTTAAAGAAACTATTTATTTTCAATGATAAGGGTATATGTGTTTATCAGACCACCTTGTTGAAGTGTAAATTCCCCTGAATCTAAAAGAATGTTCTTTCATTTCTGTACTATCAGAGTGAATATATTTGGTAAATGTTTCTAACACATTTCTTTCTTTTATCCCATTGGTAATGGACTTTTAATGAACAAATGAAATGTATAAGAAAACAATGTCCCTGGTTATGATCAGCAGACTCGATGCTCTAATTAGTCTACTTCTCACAAGCCCAGTTTTCTTGCCTGTAGAATGTTGATAAGCATTCTGTTCACCTCACAGGGCTTCTGGCATATTTCTTAATTAGTAAGCAAATAATAAAGCTACCTTCTGCTTTTGCACTGATACTGCTATTGTTTCATGTTATGCTTACCATTGTCCACTTTTTTAGGCCTTCCTTTTATTTTCCTTATATTTAGGCCAAATAAATTTTGTAAGGTGCAATTATGTTTCTTTTCATGTCTATGTACCTGATTTGGTATAATGCTCCTCCTCTAGGCCTTGCATACACCTAGCATGAGACCACATCTAGTCACTTAATGATCATAACTCTACCTGCTCTGGAAGTGAATTTTTCATCCAAACATGGCCCTAAAATCCTACTCCCAAATATTCTCATATTACCATTGACAGAAGAATCATGTATTGGAAATCTTTGAGAAAATATTGACTTCAACATTCAATATTGTTATGTATAAGGCTCTATGCCAAGTATTCTCAGATAATCTGAGTAATTAATTACAAGTTGAGTATTCCTTATCCAAAATTCTTGGGACCAGAAATATTTCCTATTTCAGATGTTTTCAGATTTCCAAGTATTTGCATATACTCAATGAGATATCTTGGGGATGGAACCCAAGTCTAAACACAGAATCGATTTGTTTCATATATACCCTATGCAATTATAAAAGTAATTTTACACAGTATTTGTAGTGCACCTACATTTTGAGTACAACCAGAAACAAAGTCAGGTATGGAATTTTCTACTTGTGGTTATTATGTGGACACTCAAAAGTTCTGGATTTTAGAACATTTTGGATTAAGGGATTTGGGGATTTAGGGATGCTCAATGTGTTTGGCATTTCAGAAAAAAACTTGAAGCTTTATAAATTGTCAAGGGAAAAATAAGTCATCAGTCATTCATTATGATTATAAAATCTTTGAAAATAAGAAATTTTCTTCTTTCTTCTCCTCCCCTCCACCAATCAAAGGGAGAAGAAGACAGAAAATGTTAAATAAATCCGAAACTTGTACTTTTTCTCAAAAATTTTTTTGGCATCTTAATGAGCTAATCTACACTCGCATTTTTTTTTGTGGACTACGATAAATTTAATTAAGCCAGAACATCTCAAAATACCAATTATGAAAATTACATTGTAATAAGACTATCAACTGGACTTGAATAAATGATTTTATTTTCCTTTAAAATGCTTTTTCTTTTATTTATTTTTATTAATAGTGAATTATACATAGTATTTGGGTACATTTTTCCTTAATCTTGTAAGCAGAGAATATAATTTTCTCAACTTCAGTCCCCAATACGTTCCTTTTCTTTCCTTCCTTACTCCCCATTTTTCTTCTGGTCTTTGTTCTGTTTATATTTTTTTAAATTAATGATTCATAGATATAAATCAATGTGGAATTCACTGTGGTGTATTCATGTATGTACATAGCATAATTTCATTCCACCCTTCCTTTTTTTCCTGTCCCTTCTCTTTCCACATCAATCCCTATTTTTTAATATATTTTGTTATTTATTTGTAGGTACAAGCCAGTTACGATGTGACACGCTATGAAAATATTTTCTCCTTGTTCTGGTTCTGGAGCAGCTTCTTCAAATGGAAACCAAAGACCACACTGCCAATATAAGGCATGATGACCCGGAAGTGAAGAGATTTCTTCAGATCCATGATGAAACTATCTTCCAGCTCTCTGATGCATTTCCTCTGTTTACTTTTTATTTATGGAGACTGGGCATTCTCTTGAACTCAGCAGAGATAGAAATTGTTGAAAATAACTCAATTCCCTAATGATTTACAAATATCAGAATATCTTGTGCATAAATATTTTCAAGAATATTTTAAATGAATGTTTTTAAATTGTTATCTAAATGTAATCATTAATTCAATTTAAAGGTTCATCTTCAATTGTGGCTAAATAGATTATGAGTCATCTTTCTATATTAAAATCAGTCTGTTCAGGTGAGACTACTTGCCTCATTCCCATGTAATTGTATCTTATGTCACTCAATATAGTCTAGCTATATTATTCTCAAAAATGGACCTTTAATTATCTTTCTCATAACAAATATTTAAATTGTGAAAGATTTTCATGTAATAGATTCTAAAAGAAAATGAAGGAGATCTTAGAATTTTGTGGCTTTATCAATACAAAGTGTTTAAAACAGTTAGTTATAAATGCAGTTTTTAAAACATATTTTTTTACATAACTGTGCTTACATCTCTTGTGTCACCATAGAGGGTACTTAAAAAGAAGGAGGAAATTTTTTAATATTTGGAAAACTCAGAGCATTTAATTTTATATAATTAACATATTCGTCAAGTCTTTTTGAAAGTATTATTTAGTTCCTTAAAATATGCATTGTTTTTTTCTCAAAAAATACATGCTTTGATTGTTGATTGTATTACAAAATTCCTATGATTATTTAAATGCAGTTAATTGTATATAATTGTTATCGATGCTTCTATAAATTCTAATATCCAACCAGAAAATTCACTTTATACTTTTATATAAGTGTTGGTTCAATTTTTCAGTTATGCAATTTAATTGACTTCATTTCAATTATTAAAAGTACAACCAACAAGCTTAATAGCACACATTATATACTTTCTTATTGTGCAATTTGAAGTACACCAAATATAAACTTGCTTTATTAATTATATGTGATTTTTATTTTAATTGTCATTTTTAAATGCCATGAGTACTAAAAAAAGCCTTGCTAATTCCTTCTACAATATATATAAAATATCATCTGCCAGAGTTATAGGGGGAGGTGGGTGTCTAGCTTTCTTAAAAAAATAAAGACTTGGACTGAGGCTATGGCTCAGTGGTAGTCCACTTGCCTAGTATGCACAAAGCCCTAACACACTGTGTTAGATTTCTTGCTACAAGTCAAGCTTTTGTCTCTTCCGCATGTGCTTATTCTCAGATCTAGGCTGACAGAGAAGCAGCTATTTAGAAGAAGCTCTTCTTATGGCAGTTACAGTTGAGCAAGATGAAAAAGGCTGGGCTGAGAAATATCACATTGTCACTTGCACCCACACTTGTTGGCCCAAGTACATCAAATAACCAAGCCCAAAGAAAAGGAATAGCAAAGTACACTCCACATGTAGTGGGAGAAAAAGCAAAGCTATGTGGCTAAAGGCATGAATACAGGAGAGAGTGGAGATTAGAGACCGATAATTTATTCTAACACAAGTACCAGTTGAACACAAAAATTCTAAATCCTGGATGAGGTCTTTCTATATTTGGATCCTACAAAAACCTCTTAAGGTTTCCATCAGTCACTTCAGTTGGTAAGATTACACAAAACCCACTTCCTGTGATGTGTCCATCTTATCTCTTCCATATTTATTTAACAAGATTCCTAAGTAGCTGTGCATCACAGTGGCCCTTTTCCCACTGTACCCAACCAACATAATGATCAGCTATGAAACTATGAAACTTTTGTGACTAGAACAAATTTTTAATTCCAGTAGGATTCAAGCTTTCAAGGTCTGAAAGTTAAACTACAAATCTTATTTATTATAGAAGATTCGAAATGTTAGGATCATTTTTTTTAAAGAGAGAGAGAGAGAGGGAGAGAATTTTAATATTTATTTTTTAGTTATCGGCATACACAACATCTTTGTTTGTATGTGGTGCTGAGGATGGAACCCGGGCTGCACGCATGCGAGGCCAGTGCGCTAACACTTGAGCCACATCCTCAGCCCCAAGGATCATTTTTACTATATAAAATAGAATGATATTTTATCACCATTTTGGTTTCTTTTTATGTAAGCACTTAACTTCAGGCAAGAATATGATACCCAACCTTTCATTATCTTCTGTTTCAATCAATTTCAGAGTTAAATGTGCAATAAATTTAGTGTTGAGGTCTAAATATGCTGTTAAAAAAGAAAATAAAATGAGATATTTGTTTTTGAATGTTTCAGTAAAGGAGAGAAAAATGAAAGAAAGAAGGGAGGGAGGGAAAGAGAAGAAAGGTAAGAAAGTCAACCTAGAATTATAGTAGTTAATAATATTATAGTAATTTAGATTTGGCTAATTTCTAATTTTAGAATTAAGGTTTGGGGGATATAAAGAATGGAGACAGTAGGAATTAGGCAGTATTGAGACTGGATAAGGCTGGGAAATAAAGACCATAAAATAATACTAAAAATGGAGGAAATGATAAAAAATGATAATAATTGCTAATACTAACAGTTTTTTTTTTTTAAATGGGTGTTTGGAGAAACACCATTCTTTTTTTTTTATTGGTTGTTCAAAACCCTACAAAGCTCTTGACATATCATATTTCATACATTAGCATACATTAGCTTCAAGTGAGTTATGAACTCCCTTTTTTACCCCAAGTACAGATTGCAGAATCACATGGGTTACACATCCACATTTTTACATAATACCATAATAGTAACTGTTGTATTCTGCTACCTTTCCTATCCTCTACTATCCCCCCTCCCCTCCCCTCCCATCTTCTCTCTCTACCCCTTCTACTGTAATTCATTTCTCACCTTGTTTATTTTCCCATTCCACTTACAACCTCTTATATGTAATTTAGTATAACAATGAGGGTCTCCCTCCGTTTCCATGCAATTCCCCTTTTCTCTCCCTTTCCCTCCCACCTCATGTCTCTGTTTAATGTTAATCTTTTCTTCCTGCTCTTCCTCCCTGCTTTATTCTTAGTTTTTCTTATATATGATAATAAATTAATAGTACATGATTAATTAAATTATGAGGTATTTACATTAAATAAATATGTAATAAAATTTTTATAAATGAATAATAATAATAAATGATACATATATAATAATAATATATAATACTAGTGAGGCACTAAGTTAAGCATTTTATTTTACTTGTTCTTTTTAGATATGCATATAGTAGAGTATATTTTAGCATATTATATATTCATGGAGTATAACTTATTCTACTTAGGGTCCCATTCTTGTGGTTGTTCATGATACAGTTTCACTGGTCATATATTCATATATGAACATAAGAAAGTTATGTCCGTTTCATTCTACTAACTTTCCTATTCCCATCCCCACCTCCCTTCCTTTCATTCCCTTTGTCTAAACCAATGAGCTTTTATTTTCCACATCCCCCTTATTGTGTGATAACATCCAATTATCATTTTACATATAACAATTTATTTGGTCCTCCCAACAACCATATGAGGTAGATATTATTATTTTCATTTAAGATATGAGGAATTCAAATAAAAGAATGTTAAACAACTTGGACAAGTCCACACAAACAGAAAGTAGCAGAGTTAATTTTTATCCTTAAGAATTCCATCTTCCTAGTCCATAGTCCTACTAAGCTACACTGCTTGTTAGGTGCAAAATATCCTGGTACTTCATGAGATTTTTTTCACAAATGAAATTTCTTTGCAGTTGTGCTTATAGTAGTATATGCCCTCAAGTATGACTCTTATGGCACAACAGTTGAAATTCCTAGCTTATTATTAGTTTATTTTGGTATCTTCAAACCCTGTAGACCAGCTGTCCTATCTAACACTGTTTTGAGGAACAGCAAATTTGGCTTCTTCTGAGTTGTAGTTTCTTGTTAATCAAGATTCTAGCTAAGTTACAGATAGTCTCCAAACAATAATGTTCTAAATGAGTGCAAAAGTGTAGAACATAGCCTCAATGCTCAGTGAAACAGGAAAATAAAACAAAAATGATTGTTTTCTTCTTGAGTCTATAAGTAGATGCAATTATTTCACAAACTGTTAAAATTTTAAGTGTATTTTTTGGTGTTATATAGCAAAAGGAAGTATGTTTCTATAAAGGAGGGGAAAAGCCATACTCATTTCTAAATTTTCAAGTATATGTATAGATTCTATGAAGGCCATGTTGTAGGGGGAAAATATTAATGGTTCTGGCTTATGGTAACTAGTTTCATTTATTTCTCAAATATTAGGCACCAACTTTTTGTGCAAACCAATTATTTACATAAATTTAAAATGCCAAGCTTTATCTTTTGTCAGGTTCCTAAAATTGTTTTAACAGTCAATATACAAAGCAAACATCCAAATTTGCTAAATGAGAAAATTGTGGTGATGTTTAACTAGTAATGAAAAAAGTGTAGAAAATTGTGATTATTATTAAAATTGAATTCATTTCTTTTCAAGTTTTTGTAGAATTAGACAATACTAAATGTATTTGGGCAGTGAATAGGCTAGTCTTTTAAGTATATTCTAAGTAGACAGACACAGAAAATTGCCAAAGGAAATGTCATCAGCCCCTGTTTTGCATATAAAAGGAGTTTTAAGGATGTATTACTAATAAGAAACAAAGCTTGTGAGAAGAAAATGTTCTAACATTTAGACATTGAAATAACTTAGTTTTATAATTGATATGTATATACACTGAATTTGTAAAATTTTCTTTTGATATTTTAACATAAATTTGCACCAGCTGCTTATATGGTTTGTGAACTTTTACTTTATTTCAGTTAGTATTTGTAAGTATTCCATAGCCAGCCCAGGGGGCAAGAATATTACCTGGCAATTATACTAACCATAGTTGTCTCTGAGCAAGTGTGATCTCCAGGCCAGCAGTATTAGCATAATTTGGGAACTTCTACGATACATATTTTAAACCTTCACCAAGACATACTGCCTAATCAGAAATGCTGTTGTTCAGTGATCTGTTTTATCAAATCTTACAGGTGCTTCCAATGTCTACCAATGTGTTCTCATTGTTTTTGCTAAACAGAAGGATTGAATATACATGTAAAATTATTTAGAAAATGGAAATTCAATCACCTCAAGTTACTTAATTGGATTGTTTAACCTTCCCTGGGTATGGCTAAAAAAAGAATTTTTTAGAAACTAATTATTCATGATTCACTTAAAAATAAGTAAATTTATAAATTTGTAAATATATCAGTTGACTGTAATAGCACTTTAAAAAATTAACAAGTTTGAACTTAGATATTAATTCCCTTATTGAAATACATAATGATTTCCCATCAGTAGTACTTCTAAAAATTATTGTAATCTGTGTTTAAGAGATGTTATAGCTTTTTCATAGACCTGGCATAGAGTACTGAACATGAAGAGACATTCAGACTTGATGTTACTTTACCCTAATAATATCAAATTCCTCTTTTTCTAGGAAATAATTATATATATGGTAATTATAACTTAGTTGTAAACATATTTCTCAACCCTACAGATGAAATTCTAGCTTTCTTAAATCTTTCTGGAACATATTAAGATAGAAATAATTAATAAATGATGCTTAATTTAATTTTACTCCTGTGTTTAACTTAACTCTCCTACTTTGGGCCTTTGCCATGCCATGTGAACTTCAGAGTTTAAGCATAGCACCCCTGACACCTTATGAGGGGACAGGGCTGCTGTTAGATTTAACAACTGCTAAGACATGATCATGAATGATTAATCATTCAGGGACATGAGAAATGCTAGACACTCAACCATCAAGGAAAGGGATAGACTTCTCTCACTCAACATTCAGCATTCATTTTGTAAGAGCACCAAATCCCCTGAAACAAAGTTTAAAATTTTTTGGAAAAGTCTCCTTTCTTCTGTTTTACCTGTGTTTCCTTTGGAGGGCTTGGGGTTTTTTGTTGTTTTTATTTTTAATGAGAATACTTTTATTTTTATTTTATTATTTTTTTAAATTTATTCTCTTTAGTTGTGATACATCAGGATACACCCTGACATAATCACAAAGGAAGGGAACCAAGCCATTCCACTTCAGGTTCCTGTATGACTTTTAAGAGATGGCATCATAAGCAGCATTGGCACTGTTGTGCTTTTTTGCCCTCACCTGCCTGGAGGACATAGAGCAGACCCTGGAGTTACCCGGCACAGTGTTCCCTCCAGGAGAGCTCCAGAACCCGACTCTCCTGGGAAGATGACCTTTACAATGTGGAAGTGAAGTTTGTCACCGCAGATTACACATTTATCTTTCAACTTAATAAAACCTAGAAGAAAACATGAGCATATCTGAGAGAATGCAGCCCTCCAATTGTAAAAACACAAAACAAAAAATAGAACTGGAAATATCTAGAAATGCAAGAATGTCTCCAATTCCAAATGAATATGAGGATACTATTCCCAATGGAAACACGAAAAATAAAACTCTGGTCACTATGATCTTGGCATTTTCCTTTTAATTCGAATGTCTTTTCATATATGCCACAAGCTATGCACCTTTGCACCCTCTCTTGATTAAGGCAGATAGATAGTAACACCTAACATTTATTGAGTATGTGCTTGGAGCTCTACTAAGTAATATTGATTACTTAATCCATCTAACAACCTGATAAGTATATTATTATCTCCAAATAGATGAGGATGCAAGCACAGAGCCATTCAAGTAATTTGCCTAAGGTCATGGAACTGGTCAGAGGCAGGATTGAGTTAGGCAGTAAGCAACAATGTCAACAAGCTCTCTGCACTCCTGACACTCAGCTAAAAACAGCTTATCTTAATTTGGCAGTTGAAACAGTATAAAAAATAAAATAATCTGACAGTAAAACTCCAGTTTGCACTCTTCACAAAATGTTCTTTTTAGATATATGCAGCATGTGCTTGCAATAATTATAGTGGTGGGAAATTTGCACAAGATTAAATAAAATTGAATAATGGAAACATTCCTTTACATTTGGGAAAATAAAATAAGTGCAGTTAAGATGCAAAGATTTCCAACTGGTGGCATTTATTTAAATGAAATAGCTGTAAGTTACTCTAGTGTTTGATTGTTTTTCAAGTCAGTGTAACACTTTCTGAGGATAAAGCAAGTTAAATCTTTCAAAATGCAAGGATCAAAATCAGACATCCATACGTGGATTAGAGTTAATTCCCAATTCTTAGACATGAAAATAAATAATACATTTGAAGCGTAGCTTCTCTAAACTGGCTCTAAAATCATACCTTTTTTCTTACAAGAAAATTTATCTCTATTTCATGATTAGAACTGATCAGCATGATCCTATTGACATTACTTGATATTTTAAACCATCTTATGAAATAAGAAAATGTCTTCATATCTCCTTGGACCATCAGGAAAAACATATAAAGAAGTAATTAATTAAAAACATATCTACGATATGTTCCCAAAAGTTTCATTTAAGTAGCCCTTGTTTACTCCATTTCTTTAAATCTGAAAAAAGAGATATGAACACCTTTACTTGTTCTCTGCCTTGTCAACTGGCAATATATTACACAATCTTTGGGGAACCTGTGCTTACCACTAAAGCAATGGTGAATCCTAAAAGAGAGCATGTTGTAGAAGGTACAAATAAAAGAATGGAGGTGGGGGTACAGCAGAAGACAGAGGGCCATTATTGACTAGGTCATCTTGTATCTTAGGACAAGGAACTCAATACCATTGTTATCTCATTATAATAACATCTATCTTTCACTTTTAAAGTGTGAAGAACAAAAAGTATATGTACCTCTGCTAAGAGAATGTGTTTCTTTTGAATGCATGCATAAATGATTAGACTAAAATTGTAAATTGTAACTATGCATTTTTATTAAATATCCTTAGCCAACATTAAAAGTCAACATTTTCTGGTCTCTCTCCTAATTTATCTTTATGGAGGTATTTCAGAGAAAATGTCTATACACCTAATAAGATCTAAAAGAAAATAGTAACAGGATTTAAAAATGAAGAAATGATTCTCTCATATGAGTAAACCCTCCACTTTGTCATCATTAAAATTTTAAAAAGGCTAATCTTATCATAGGATTCTTTATGTAAGTGAAATCAAGTGATATATGTGAAAAGCACTTGTGAACTTTAAACGTACCACTAAGAAGAAGAGCTGACATATAGTGTTTTTCTGTGCAAGGGACCATTTCAAGACCTTTAAATATATTACCTCATTTGAGCCTCATGATACTCTATACAGTAGGTCATGTTATTATTTCTATTAGTCATACTTTATCAATGAAGAACAGTTTCAGAGAGGTTATGTGACTTGTCCAGAGTCACAGAGATAATTACAGATGTAGTAGTAAATTTGTTTATTCATATTCTATTCTTCTCCAAGTATTCTACATTAAGTCTAAATTAACTTAGAGCTAAACCAAACTGAAATTCCATTTCTGCCTGAAGCTCTTCCCATTCAGCTTATATTTAATAGTGAGAATGATGATTATGATAATAAATGTTAGCTATAATTTTTAATAAACCATTATTGTTAGCAAATTTCATAACTTCCAATGTCATTTAACTCTGCTAATATGCCATAGATATATCAGTCTTTCAGGGGTCTGGAGTGAGATCTGAAATCAGTAATCTTTAGGAGACCCCTTTCCTACCAATTAAGAAGCTGTGAAGTAGATTCTGGGTGTTCAGCTGAAGAGTGGATATTAGTTTCTCTTCTTTGGGAAATAATACCCTAATATTCTTTTATTAATTTCATTCACCTACTATATAAAGTCATTTCTTATGACTGAAAAAAAAATCAAGATGCTGTTTTGGATAATATAGAGTTGAGAGCTGAGGAAAATTCTTGTCTGGAATTTGAATTCTGTACAGAATCAATGAAATCAGTTATGGCTCATTTATTATGAAGACAACATACTTATGAGACCATTGATCAATCCTTGCTGCTAGACTCTATTTATGCCTTTTCCTAAACCTGATCCTCCAGCTTCCAGTAAAACCTGTGATCTACCACATGCTCTTAAAGCAATAACATCACTTTTCTGCTTAATGTTAACTACAGTTTCTTTAGCTTAGGGTTGCTGATCCCTAAAATACCTAAAATTAAATTTTAGTACTCTTGCCATTGT
The DNA here is from genome assembly GCF_048772815.1 of Callospermophilus lateralis. NCBI lineage: Eukaryota > Metazoa > Chordata > Mammalia > Rodentia > Sciuridae > Callospermophilus > Callospermophilus lateralis. Next base: position 2,343,064 of record NW_027512918.1, read on the forward strand.
TTGTTCCTATGAGTGCCTTCCAGAACATAGCTAGAACAAATTTTCAAGTATTTTCTCCTCTAGAGCTCCCAGACGTCCAGTGCCACCCCAGCCACTTGCTGACAACTGCATTAATCAGAATAGATCTCCTGTGAACCATAATATTGTTAATAACCTTGTATTAAACATCACTACTCCTTGAAGCATAAGCTACCATGCACTAATTATCTCCCAATCTGGGCTGCCTAAACTGAACTTGAATTCTTTATACCCTTGGACCCTGTGAATTTTAAATACTGAAAGCATCACTAGCAATTCAGTAATGGGAAGACCAAGATACACCAACTCTGTCCCTTGGATTTGAAATCCAAGAATATATAAGAACTCTTAACAGAAATATTCCAATTTCTCCAGTAAGCTATTACCTATAATACTATTTGTATGTTTGAAAATTTCAAATTATTAACTGAAAAAACCCCTGGTACCATTCAGTTCATTGCCTGCATTTTATAGATGACAGACAAATACAGGAAAGATTAAGCAATGAGCCCAAGTCATACTTTTAGCTAATTGACTGATCAAGAGCTGCTTAAAAAAATAATAATGTGAGGCTGTACATGGTGGCATATGCCTATAAACCCCAGCAACTCAAGAGGCTGAGACAGGTATTGCAAGTTTCAAACTAGTCTCACACTGGTAAGTCCTGTGTTTCTGGCACATATAAGTGGCCAATAGTTGTTGACTGTGTTACTATACTAATTTGTAAACATTATTGGTTTCTCACATGGGAGTTAGAAATGTTGGAGCATATTCTCAATGGTGATCCACTTTGCACACTGTAAATGATCTGCACAAAAGTAAGTTGGTGGGTGTAACTCTGAAGCACCCACCACCACTTACATTCTAGGACCTCTGCTTTCCTTTCCTTCACAGAGTCCATACTGAACACAATATCCATATCTAGAAATGTAACCATTGTGTTTTCTCATTTAGCTGGCTTATTTCTAGATTCTATTTCCTTGCTGAAGAATGAGCTGAAATTCTGAAAGTGTTTTTCCTTGGAAAAAAAAACTGAGTTGTGAGTAATTACAAGTAAAATAACAGCACAAAGTGCATTAAGTTCATCATATATTAGGCTGAGTTTGTGTCCTGATATAAAAACCTCATTTCCATGTATAAAATGAATTTTTGTACTAAAACACATTCTATTTTGTATTTATCATCTTTAAAATTAGCTTTGTGTTTCAATTCATTTTTATATATAGACTATCAATACAATATATAGACTGCAGGACTTCCAATCTTTTCCACCCTTGACAATTTGCCGTTGTTTTAATTTTTAATTAGGTCACTAAAGGACAGCTCTGCATCAGGAGTTGAACAGCTATCTGTGACAAAAGTGTCATGTTATTTCTTTTCCTTTTGTACCTAAAAGGAAGTACTGTTTTGAGAAAAGAATGGTTGAGATTCTATGTATTGTTCAGACATAAAGGGAAGAAGGACATAAAATTTTTATATTGGGTATATATAATTTTGAATGTTGAGTAAGGAAATAAATGAAAACATTTTACTTTCATTGCCGCAGTCTCTGGCTGGGCACAAATCATGAGTCTCCGCACAGCTTGTAGATTCAAACAGCAATTCTTTATTCCCGATCTCACACCGGCCGTCTACAAACACGTTCTGGGGGAATCCACCTTCTCTGCCCAAATTCACTCTCTGCCCTAATCCACACTCTGCCCAAATCCACTCCACATGGGCTTCTGTCTCCCAAAATATACTGTCTGACCCTAAGAACTCAAGAGGAACTCAGCAGCAGGATACGCCCTATTCTAAAGGGGGAACACCCTAATCTCCTATTATGCTAAACTGCCCTATTCTAAAGGGGGAACACCCTAATCTCCTATTATGCTAAACCGCCCTGGTCCTTGAGCAAGGTCACCTTTCAGAAGTCCTTCCACTAGACAGCATGGAAGTAAGCTGGCAAGGAGATTGTCATACCTACTTGGCTGATGGCTCCCAGCATCTCCCCACTTCTGATTAATTAAACAACAAGTAATGTGGCTAAAGGACCGTGCTTGGTAGGTTGTCCAGTTCAACATATGGCTCTTACCCGTCATTGGAAAACTGACCTTTAGGCATCAGCCTCCTGTCTTAGGTTGATACCACTGCAACTGGATCATACCCGTCACTGACTACCGGTCCAGCATACAGCCATACTTGTGGATGGGTCTATGCACCAGTGGGGGGGGTGAGGTTCTTTGCCTCACCTCTGTTGGCCCCCAAATTTGGCCTTGGTGCCAGTGGGGGAGTGAGGTTAATGTGGCTTAAGGACCGTGCCTGGTAGGTTGTCCAATTCAACATATGGTCCTTACCCGTCATCGGAAAACTGACCTTTAGGCAACTGACCTTTAGGCGTCATCCTCCTGTCTTAGGTTGATACCACTGCAATTTGATCATACCCGTCACTGACTACTGGTCCAGCATATAGCCATTGGCCCCCAAATTTAGACCATCACTAGCAGAAGGGAGGAGGATACAGAAATGCCACGACACCAAGCCAATTGACAGTTCCTTTGGAAAAATTGTATCACTGGTGACACCTTCAGCAAAGATATGCCAGCATTACCACAATTTGCTGCACTAAACGTAGTTACATAGTCCAGGCAAGTTCTGCAAGCGGTTCAAAGTGGAGGAATCTATCAATATGTCCCGTCTCCTCCCAAAGTCCGTTGCCTCCCAAAGTAAGTTGACTCCTTGATTGAGCATACTTGTTGAGTTATATTCATTGGGATGAAGATAGGAATTCTGGCAATGATGCTAAAAAGACATTATCCTGAAAAGAATTATTAGATATAATGAAAAGAAAAGGTGAGAGTAAACAAACAGATCTGTTAACCTCCTTAAAAAACAATCCTTAACAGCTGTTTACCTGATTTAAATTAGTAAACAAGCAGATCTGTTAACCACCTTTAAAAATAATCCTTAACAGCTGTTTACCTAATTTAAATTAAGCCATTTAAATCACGTGAATAAAAAAAAATAATTCGGATCCATTTTCTCATGAGTGCTCCTCATATATGAAATTCGCACACACAGACATACAACACAAAACACAAGAGTACAACACATAAGACAATAATAAAGGCCTTGTAGCTTTACCTAGGTGAAATCTCCATTGCAATGTTTAAAAACTCCACAGTCAAAAAATAAAACTCATCAGAAAAACATTAACCTAGGTTTATATGAGCTCAAAAAATAAAAATAGAACCTTATGATGTGGAAAAATGCAATAATAAAATAGATATTGAAAAAAGCATCCTGGTTAATCACAGTCGCAGATGTAAGAATGGCCAAGCTGGAGTTCTGGATATCAGCTGTTATGGATTTGAGTCAAATCATCTTCTTTTCAATCTGTAGAAATCGTTTTGGTTAGTCTTTCTGGAATCCAAATCGGTTGTTGTTCTCCCTGTGGAAACACACAAACAGAGCCCCGACTCCAGACAATCACTGGGTCAGGACCTTTCTATTGTCCTGTTAGAATATCTTTCCAAAGAACTTTAGGCTTATGCACATTATTTGGATACATATGCCTTTCCGCAGCACTAAGTCCTGATGAATCCAAATTTTAAAAGTTTAGAGTAAAAAGCGTTATTTTAAGTTTATCTTTGGGGGATATATACCCCTTTCCGATTCCCTCTTTTTGCTTTAATAAGTACGTTTTAATAGTTTGATGAGCTCTTTCAACTATGCCTTGTCCCTGTGGATTGTATGGAATTCCTGTTATATGAGTAATACCAAATGATGAGTAAAATTGTTTAAAAGAGGTAGAGGTATAGCCAGGACCGTTATCAGTTTTTAACTGTTTAGGAACGGCCACAGTGGCAAAATTTTGTAAGCAATGAGCTATAACATTTTTAGTTTTTTCTCCGGCATGAAGGGAGCCCATCAAAAATCCGGAAGAAGTATCAACTGCAACATGTAAATATTTTAATTTTCCAAATTCTGGCAAGTGTGTGACGTCCATCTGCCAAATATGGTTAGGTATCAGTCCTCTAGGATTGACTCCAAGATTAACTTGTGGTAAAAAGGTCACATAATTTTGACATTGTTTTATTATATGTCTGGCTTGTTCCTTAGTTATTTTAAAACGCTTTTGTAAAGTATTAGCATTAACATGGAATTTTTCATGAAAATTCGTAGCTTCTTCTAGTGTAGAGAAAATATGTATGTCATGTGTAGTTTTATCTGCTAAATCATTGCCCAAACTAAGGGCTCCAGGCAATCCTGTATGTGCTCTAATATGTCCTATAAAGAATGGATCTTTTCTGTCCCAGATTAGACTTTGTATAGTGGAAAACAAAGAGAAAACAGTAGAAGAAGGGGAAATCCTACCAGCATCTTCAAGAGATACTATAGCATTAACTACATACTGACTATCAGAAAATAAATTAAATACAGAATCTTTAAACATTAAAAAGGCTTGTAATACTGCATTAAGCTCTACCTTTTGAGCTGATTGTTTGGGTACTAAAAATGTAAAAGTTTGATCAGGGGTAGCCCTTGAGACTCCAAAACTTACAGTCATGCTCTCCGTGTGAAACTCTAGCTTGGGAGAGTTGCAGGCACAAAACTCCAACTCATAATAGCTGCTCTGTGGATAGGCCCAGCAAAGCCATGGCAGAGGGGCAATCTGAGACCTTTGGAAGTCCAACCCCCACCCCAGTGTGTCCAAGATACAGGACATGGAGTTAGAGACTATTCTGGCATCTTAAGATTTATAAAAAATTTGAGTTGATGCTGGAACAAGTTAAGACTTCTGAGAATTATGGGATGGAATTAATATATTTTGTATGTGGAAACACAAATGTAGGGCCTAGGGGTGGGATGTCATGGCTTGAATGTGTCCCCCAATGTTTCTATGTTTGAAACTTAATCCCTAATATAAAAATGTTGAGAGGTGGTATCTTTAAGAGATGGTTAGGTCATAAGGGCTCTGTCCTCATTAATAGATTCATATTATTATCACAGAATTGAGTTCTTCCACTAAAAAACATGGGGGTACGCTGGCAAGGAAATTGTCATACCTACTCGGCTAATGTCTCCCAGCAAGGGTTAACCAATGAGAATCAAGAGTCAAACCTTTGATATAAGTGGTTTTCAATTATATTAAACATGATAAAAATGGAAACTCAGCACTTTTAGTTTCAAAGTACATATATTATTCTTATAATTACAATGTACTTAAAACTATACATTATCATTCTAGCTTTTCTCAGAAATTCTTATGTAAAACTAAACAAATTGAAATAACTTTCAAGGAATTTTATTGAATGTTTTCATCAGGGACTAAAGCACTGCACACAGATGTTGCATATTTGGGGGAGAATGGTGGCCCTCTGGTTAGAGGCACAAAATGCAGTAGTGAGGACATTCTGTCACTGAATGTATTTAATATGAGAAAAGCTGTACTTTTCCATTAACTCAAAGTCCTCATTTACCTAGTATGATATAGTAGGAAAGGTTTTATTAAAATAAATTTAATAGTCTAAAAGAGATTACAAAGGGTACTCAATTTAATGGAGAAAGAGCTGCTTTTAAGCAGTTTTTCAGTTTAAAAGTACACATTTAAAAACCAAGCAATTGAAAGACTAATTAGAAATCATTCTTATCTTCCCACTGAAGCATAAACAATAATGTAAGTGTGGTTTAGGATCTTATTAGCTTATTTCTTATTTTAGTGTTTAGCATTTTCAAGTTGCTCTTCTCCAATACCTCCATGCTTGCTACTAATGTTACATACAGAAAGCTGTGATTATTACTTTTTGTACCTGTCCCCTCTGATCACCTGTCTTACCTTCATTATCCCTGTACTCAGCATGGTACCTTAGATGTGATAGGTATACCCAAGATCTGATTGTATATATTTTTATTTTCAATGACTAGTATTCTACCATTTCTCTGACTGATATTTTTATTACTTTTGCAAAAGAAAACTTAACAAAATTTTGTTGTAACCAAAAGCTCAGAGAAATTTGGCACTGCAGAAGGTAGGCTAAATAAGTTTGGTATGGGAAATTTCAAGTGCAGTCAGAATTGAAGTTAGAGATTTTTCCTAAGAATGGCTTTCCATCAGTCTCCCATTAGTTGAGTGATTTTGCTGAGTTTTGGAGTGTAGCACTGGGCCTTGCCACCTCAGAAGCCTGATTTTCCAGCTCTTAGTTCAGGCAGATCATCTAAACTTACTTCCTGTACTATATTAGAAATTTGATTTCTGAAATCTATAACTTTTGCAGAGCTAGATCACCCACCTTATTTTTATGTAGTCTTCCCATGAAGGATATATAAATGATTAAGATCTGAAATTTATTTTCTAGGAATAAAATATTAAAAGGAGTTATTTGTATTATAAAATGTGACCTATAAAAAGAAGTTATAATATTGATCATGATAATAGTACAAATAAATATGAAATAATAAATACAACCACTATCATTTTTAGGGCACTTGTTATAGAGCAGCCTCTTTTCTAAATGCCGTATTTTCAAATAGACTTGTTTATATAACAGAAATGTATGTTTTCAGAACAAGACAGGATCTGTTGGGTCTCTTTTGTCAAAACAACTGTGATTACAAAATTTCATTCTACTTGACCTCTTTTATACATATTAAAACATAATTTTTAATTTCTAGATTCCTTGTGAGGAACACACCACACTATTCTGCAATGGTACAGTGACTCTCTTATCTTTCTTATATAGTTTTGGTAAGAAACAAGAATGGAATTAATAATATTAGCTGTTGCTAATTTATAGCATTAAATGTGTGCCAAGCACTGTTTTATGCATTACAGATGCTGACCCTTTTACAGGACAATAAAATCTTGTGAGGTAGGTGTTACTGTAATCCTCATTTTTTTCAGACACAACAATGAAACATAAAGATATTAACTACATAAAGATATTAGTTTATTTCTTATTTTAGTGTTAGCATTTTCAAGTTGCTCTTCTCCCCCAATACCTCACAGGCTGTAGGTGGCAGAGAAAAAGCTCACCAGGGAGTTGCTTTCTGAGTAACAGACACTAGTTTTTACTATAGAAATATCATTTTTGTTTTTTGTTTTTGCTTAATTTCTTTGGAGATATCATTCATTCAACAAAATTGGCTTGTTACACAGATAACTACATATCTATAACTTAAATCTACATGTGGTTTATAGGGGAGATGTGGAACAACATATGAAATCCTTTAAAACAGAAAGATAAACTGAGGAAGTAGTATAATATAATGAGGGGATATGAAAAAACAGAATGAAGATATGCTTTTTAGGAAAAAGTCTTAAAGATAATATTCTCTGAGTTTCTCATGTCCTTTAACACATTCAAATCACATGTTTTAGGTAGAGTGTTTTCAGTTCCTGAAAATAACTCCAGGAATTGTTCAGATGTTATCCAGTGCTTTAATTCCTATTTTCATAACCATATTAAAAATTCTGAAAATAGTAAACACTACAATACAGTAGTCCCCCCTTAACTATGGTTTTCTTCACAGTTTCAGCTACCTGCAAAAACCATGGCCTAAAAATATTAAATGAAAAATTCTAGAATTAAATAATTCATAAAACTTAAATAACTTTCATTATAGTATATTGTTATAATATCTATTTTATTATTAGTTATTAATCTCTTTTATCGTATAATTTATAAATTAAACTTTTTCATAGTGTTAGATTCTTGTTGCTGTGACAAAATAAGAAAATCAACTCAGAGGAGGAAAAATTCCTTTTGGATCACAGTTTCAGAGGTTTCAGTTCATGGTCAGCTGACTCCACTGCTCTGGACCTGTGGTAAGGCAGAAATATCATGGCCACAGCTGAACAAAGCTGCTTATACCTCTGGCAGCTAGGATCAGAGAGAGAAAGTAAGGAAGGGGTCAGGGACAAGATACACCCTTGCAGAGCACAACTCACATGACCTACTTTCTCCAACTAGGCCCACCATCTATAGTTTCCACCATTTCCTAATAGTTAAATTACCAACCCATCATTGAATAAATTGATTAATGAGATCAGAGCGTAAGTTTATGATACAATTACTTCCCCGAAGCTCTGACCATTGCTACACTGGGAAAAAAGACTTCAACACATGGGCCTTTGGGGACATTCCAAATCCATACCAGAATACATAGGTGTGTATAGGAAAAAGGCATGCATACGGTTTAATACTATCCACAGTTTCAGGTTTCTTGGAATATATCCTCTGTGGATAAAGGAAGACTACTGTATATTTTATCAGAACTTAATGATTTTTGGAAGCTATCATTAATGAGATGACAAATGTGGCATTAAAACAGCTTCATATAGTTAGCAATATATAATTGTTTAACATTAACTTTAAGAAAGAGAATGATTTTCTGTCTCCTCTTTAGTGAAAAAGATATTAAAGAACCAAAGACATAAATAATATTTTTATAGGTTAAAGAAAGGAAACAAAGGATAATATCAGAGAAGAGAAATTTATATTAGAGACAAAAATGGAAGCCTTATTTAAAATGCCAAACAGGAAAACAGAACACAGAACATTTAAAGTATATTATAAGAACTGTAATTATCAGAGCAATCTTCAAATATGTAAAGCCGACTTGAAAATAGAAATGAATAAGTTTTGGAGATAAATTTTTATTGTACAAATAATCTTTCCCCAGATTTGACAGACAACTTTTCTGAAGTTTAAATCTTCTTAGGTGTCCATCATTATTAATCAATTCATTAATTACCTCATTTATCCATCTATTCAATAATTACATGTTCAGGGGCAACTGTGGATGAAAGATGACTGACCTAATCAAGGATTGATGAATATGAATATATTAATAATGCCAATAGAACAAAGAGAATAAGATAAATCTTATAGATAGAAAGTCTTTTTAAATATATATTTGAAAACTAGTTTCATAGTATTTTTTTATTAAGGAACATTTACATGCAGTGATATTCATAGATCTTAAATTTTTAACTAATTGAGACATTTTTACAACTCAATGATAATGATGCATAATTTGAATATAGTATGATTCTCCTTTTTGGGTGGAAAGTTACATGAGTTTTGACAGATGCATAACAACCTCCATAATTGGGATGAAGAACTTTTCTCTTACCTCAAAGTGCTCCCTGGTGCTGTCTTTTCATAATCAAATAGCTCTGCATCCCTGACAAACACTGGTAGGTATATTGTCCATTCCTATGGTGTGTCTCTTCCAGCACTTCATCTAAGTGGAATTACATGAAATTGAAAGTCATTTCCTCCAACTTCCTTCAGTTACCATAGTTCATTTGCATTTTATCCCTACTATTGTTGGTAATGCTGGTTTGGGCTTCTGATTGCTGAGCGTACCACAAATTGTTAGTCCAAGAACCCATCAAAGGACATTTGGGTTCCTTCCAATTTTAAGTGATTAAGAATAATAATATTATAAACATTTAAGCACAGGCTTTTGAATAAATATAAATTATTATTTCTCCAAGCTAACCTTTTAGGAGAGGGGTTGCTCAGTCATGTGAGAAGTTTAATTTCAAAAGAGGCTGCCACACTGCTTTCCATACAACACCATTTTGCATTTCCCTGAAGATATATGGAGGTTCTAGTTGTTCATATCTTGTAGGAACTTAGTTTTGTTGGGTTTTCTACACCTTTATAATAGGTGTATTCTGGTGTTTTATTGCAGGTTTCATTTCTATCTCTCTAGTGACTATGGGCATTGAATATCTTCTGTTTCTTGCTATCCACTTATTTTGTTTGATGAAGTATCTGTTCAAATCCATTTTTAAATAACTGGAATTGTTTCTTATTCTTGACATTTGGAAAGTATTTATACATTCTTCATTTAAGTACACTATGAGACATGTAATTTGAAAGTGTTTTCTCCCAGTAAGTCTCTTATCTTTTTGTTTTTTTAACAGTACCATTCATCAAACAAATTTTTCTGAAATCTCATTTGTTATTATTATTTTACTTATAATTTTATCATTATGTCCAACACATCTTTATCTAGCTTGAGGAACCTGTAGAACATTGGGGTAAGAAAAATAAAGCAGGCACAGAAGGATAAAAAATGGCTGATCCCACATGTGTGTGAAATTTTAAAAAGTCAAACTTAGAAGTAGAGCATAGAATGGTGATTACCAGGAGCTGGAGTCAGGGTGAAAGGGAAAGGGGGTATGTTGGTCAAACGTACACACTTTAAGATAGGAGAAATAAGTTTTTGATATCCATTGCAAGGCATGTGACTACAGTTAATAAATGTAATATATACTTCAAAATTGCTGAGAGTAGGCTTTAAATGCTCATATGACAAAATGAAAGTATGTGTGGTGATGAAAATGTTAATCTCATAATGTACATAAATAAGAAAACATCACCTTCTACTCCAAAATGTATACAATTACTACTTGTTGACTAAAAAGAAAATAATGACAATGCATTTTATAACATGGTCAAGAACATTAATTGATAATTATTCTTAATAAAGGTAACTGATAGATATTTAAAAGATTTTATGTTTTCTTCCTAGAATTTTTATAGTTTTAGATATTTATAAGTTTGTGTGTCACTTTAAGTTGATTTATATATGGTGTGTGAGGTATAGATTGAGGTTATTATTCTTTTTACATATAGATATTTCATTGCATATAAATATATAATTGCTCCAGATTATTTGACAAGACCGTTCTTTCACCATTGGTTTTCTTCTTTTATTAAGTCAGTTGACACATTTATGTGATTTTGTACATCTGTCTCTATTGACTTTTATTGATGTAGGTGTTCACACTACATGGTCTTTATTACTATTGCTTTATAGTCATTGTGACAGAGAAGTTGTGTGAAGCTTTCCAATTTTTGTTCTTCATCAAACTCCTTAAACTCTTCTTATTACCTTTCTGACTATGTTTTGTAATCAGCTTATCAATACCTCCACAGAATTATTGGAATTTTTGTTGAGACTGTGTTAAAATATATGTCAATTTTAGTATAATTATTATTTTAATTATACCCACATATTAAGGTTTTTCATTTTGATATCTTTCATAAACATTTTAGAGTTTCAACATTCAGATTATGCCTGTATTTTGTTAGATTTACATTCAAGAATTTTATTATTTTGTTCTTGTAAATGATGCTTATTTTAGTCCTAGTTTCTAATTGCCCAAAGCTACAATGTAGAAATGTTTGTTTTTGTATTGACCTTGTATTCTGTGACCTCATTCAATTCGCTTAACAGTTCTAAGATATATTTTGGTAGGTTCTTGTGATAATCTGTATTTTTAATAATGTCTTTAAAAATAGAAATATCTTATATTTTTCTGTCCTATCTGTATACCCTTTTTCCCCCTCAACCTATTTCACTACCTATGATTTCTATTATGATGTTGAGTAGAAGTGATGAGAAGTGAATCCTTGTCCAGTTCTTGATATTTGGGTGAAAGTCTTCAGGCTTTGCTCATTAAGTATGGAGGTTCTCTTAGAATAATAAAAAAAACTTTTTTTCTCATATTCATAGTTTTTGAAACTATTATCATGAATAGGTATTGATACACATTCTTGACTTTCTGCATGTATTGATAAGATCATGCAGTTCTTCTTCTCCAGTGGTTAATATGGTGGATTATATTGATCAATTTTTAGTATTGACAATCTTGAGATAAACCCCATTTCATTGAGATTTATTAATTTTGTGTTAAATTTTGCTGAATTTAATCAGTAACATTTTGATGAGTTTGCATGTCTGTCTTAACGTTGGCTTGTAATTTCTTTCCTTACAGTGTCTCTGTTGGGTATTAGGGTTATGTTGGCCTCCCAAGATGATTTTAGAACACTTATCTCCTTTCTATTTTGTATAATTATGCAAATTCATGTACTTTCCCATGGAAATCATCTAGAACAGAGGTTTTGTTATTGTTGTTGTTAGAAGATTTTAAACTACCAATTCAATTTCTGTTTAGGTACTCTATTTCTCTTGTGTTAGATTTGACAATTTTTATATTTCAATTTATTGATCTGTTAATCTACATTTTAAATTTATTATGCATAGAATTATTCATAGTACTCTCTGGTTATCCATTTAAGAAAAAAAATAAATGGAATTACATTAGACTAAAAAGCTTCTGTACAGCAAAGGAAACAATCATCAAAGTGAAGAGACAACCTAGACAATGGGAGAAAATATTTGGAAACTATACACTGACTAAGAGATTGATGTCTAGAATAAAAGAGAAACTCAACTCTTTAGCATAAAGCAACAGCAAGAACAAAAACACCCAAATAATCTGATTTTAAAATGGGAAAAAGATCTACTAAATTGCTTGGGTACCATGGTGCATACTTGTAATCCCAGCAATTTGGAAGCCTACAGGAGGAGTATTAAAAATTCAAAGCCAGTCTCAGCAATTTAGCCAGGCCCCAAGCAACTTATGGAGACTCTTTCTCAGGAAAGGCTGGGCATGTGGCTTAGTGGTTAAGGACCCTTTGATTCAATTCTTGGCACCAAAAAAAGAAAAGAAAAGAAAGAAAGAAAGAAAGAAAGAAAGAAAGAAAGAAAGAAAGAAAGAAAGAAAGATCTGAATTGATATTTCTCAAAAAAGACAAAAGACATAAAAATGCCAATGGGTATAAGAAAACATGTTTAATATCACTAATCACCAAGAAAATGCAAATCAAAGCTACAATTTGACTTCACCTTGTTCTAATTTGAATGGCTGTAATGAAAACAAAAACAAAAACATAAGGCAAATTCTGATATAGATATAAAAGAGGAGGAACTTATAGACTGTTGGTGAGAATGATGAGAGAGAGAGAGAGAGAGAGAGAGAGAGAGAGAGAGAGAGAGAGGAGAAAAAAGATTCTATTTTAATTTTAATTCAATTTTAAAAATATTAATTACCCAAGAATCCTACTTTGATCCAAGTGTTACTTAGAATTATTAATTTCCAATAATTTGGAAAATCTTGATTGTTTTGTTATTAATACAATTTACTTCTATTTTGATTAGATGGTCAGGAAGATACTCTGTATAATATCAATTCTTTTGAATTTGTTAAAACTTGTGTTATGATCCAGGATACAGTTTTTTGTTGATGAATTATTGATGTTGTTATGGATTGGATTTGTAGTGTCCCCTTAAAGCTCATGAGTGAGAAAATGCAAGAATTTTCAGAGGTGAAATGATTAGAATATAAGTGGCATGACTAATCAATGGGTTAATCTATTGAATGAATTAACTGTCTGGTAAATATAGGCCAGTGGGATGTGGCTGGAGGATGTTAGTCACTGGGCACATTCCTTGGAGCTTTATATTGTGTCCCTGACTAAAACAGCTCTCTCTGCTTCCTGGCTGCCATGTCCTGAGCTGCTTTCCTCTTGGAGGCCTTTCCACGATGATGTTCTGCCTCACCTCTGGTCCAGAGCTATGATAACTGACCTTGGGTTGAACTTCTGAAACTATGAGTTAAAATAAACTCTTCCTCCTCTAAGTTGTTCTTGTCAACTACATTGGTCACAGTGACAAAAAAGCTGACCAAAATACATGTGCTAGTAAATAATAGTTACTTTTATGATGTTGCGTAGATTATTCTATGAATGTCTATTAAATTAGGATTCTCTATTTTAATTACTAAAATAGCATTGAAATCTCTAATTTTGTTTTAATTCATCTCTTTTTTTTGTTCTATTTAAACACAACTAAAAGAGAGACTGCTAGATTAATTACAAAACAAACAAACAAAACCCCATTTTGGTCAACCAGATACCCACTTGAGATATAATTAAAAGACAAATGAAAAGGAAAAGGTTGGAAAATATATACCTTAGAAATGCTAATCAATGAAAAGATGGTGGATGTAATAATAATCAGAGTAAATAATAGAACAAGGGCATTCACAGAGATTAAAAGGAATTATACAATAATAAAAGAAGCAATTTACTAAGAAGATATAACAATCCTAAATGTGTATATATCAGTAGTGGAGCTTTAAGATATGTTGAACATTGTATTTTTACTATATTATTTATACAATACAATCAATCTATTTTAATATACAGTTGGTTGACAGAAACTGGAAGGAGAAAACAGATAGAGAGTTACTTTTAATATGCACAAAGTTTTACTTAAGTAAGATGAATAAAACTCTAGATATCTGTTGCACAATATTCCCCTATAGTCAACTACTGTGTGTCATCATTCAAAAATGTGTTATGATGACAGATATTATGTTGTGTTTTTATCACAATGAAGTAAAGATTTTATAGAGGGTGCAGTTGGATGATGAATTGTTGTATGTTATTGTATTCCCACTACCACAGTAAAGATAAAGAAGAGTTCCCTTGCCAGAGGAATTATCTCCTACTGTTTTCAGTTGATCCTGCCTTGCAGAGCACCTTCAGTCCCAACTGCATTCCCCAGGCAATTTTTACTTTTTTTACTTTTATTTTTTTGGTGGTGCTGGGGATTGAACTCAGGACCTTGTGCATAGGAGGAAAGCACTCTACCGACTGAGCTATATCCCCAGTGCCCCCCCCCCCGCAAGCAATTTTTAGTCTTTTTCTGTTACACAAGTTTATATATTCTGGTGCTTCAAATAAAGTGGTTCATAAAAAATTATCTTCTTTATTCAAATTGATGTCTACAAAGAATTTAATGCAATACTTGACTGTGTTCCTTGTATTTAGTACCTGTTGTTGTTTTTCTAGAAGAGCAATATGAACAGAAAATAATACAGAGATTAGAAAGAGTTTAAAATAATAAATCAATTCTAATTTCAAAACCCAGATACTCTAAAAAAATTAAATTACCAAAATTACCTTGAGAAAAGATAGAAACCTTCAACAGACTAAAACACATTCTTATACCCACAGGAAGATACACATTAAATTTACAAGCAGCTGAAGATCTACTACTGAAAATTGTGCCAGACTCAGATCATTTCACGAAAGAGTTCTAACAAACGATGTTACTGAAGTATTCAGGAATACAGCAAAAGATGAGACACTTTCGGTTTTATTTCATGTATTTTTAAAACAAAGTATTTTAATATACAGAAATTAAACAAATTTAATAAACGACCAAATATCTACCACTCAGATTAAACAAATATAAAACAACTTGCCTTGTAGGTATTCTGATGGTGGAAATGTATAGGGAAAACTTCCTCTGGTGAGCAAACTCCGGTGGGTAACAGGCACTCTGTTTCCCATGCTTGGAATACCCGGCAATTTCTCCTTAAGGTGGTGAGATAACTACACTGGTGCACTATCTAGCTTTTATGGTGATAACCTTGGAGAAAAGGGCTCTGTGTTTTAATTTGCATGGACTTGATCACAGTTATCTAGCACTTGGGATTAAAGGAATACTCAGTTATAAAGTAGTCAGGTACTGACAAGTTATGTAACTTCTGCATCTTTGTGTCTCCTTTGATTTTCTTTACATTGCATCATTTGCATTAAATGTTTATATTCTTCCTTTACCTCTTCAGGTCTAAATTTTTCTTCCTTCTTTCATTCATGTTTATGTATTTTTTTTCATATGAGTATGACAATAATCCAATAAAAAATATTATGAATTTCCAAAAAAATTTTCAACAGCTTTATCCTAATCCAATGATGTATTATTTCATAATGTTCTTTGATTAATGTTCTGATTTCATTTTTATCCATATGATATATTTCTATGCAATACCTTTAAGTGACACGTATATCAATAATAAACTGTACTTGTTTTGCATTATATGCCTGGTATATGTTTTATTATTGTGTTTAATTTTTATAGTAACCCAATGAAATCTAAATTATTATTCTTGTTATTTCTATTATTTTAGATGAGGAAAATGAGACACACATACACAGAAAGTGACTTCTTCAAGGTCTCCCAGCCAGCCAAGTGGAAGGATTTGAATCTAGGACATGTGGCTCCATTTTCTGAGCTTAGGTACTTTACAACATTATCTCTCATTGTTAAACTTTCCATTGTTTCACATAATGTACCATTACCTTGGATTATAGTTTTTCACTTTTTAACAAAATATTTTCATAGTCAATAATTGAATTTATCACACACATATATATCAAAATATGCATAAATTCATTATAATCTTGTACCATATAATATTTAATTTTATCAATATTAACTCATTTAATCTTCATAATGATATAGTTATTGTTATTTGCATTTTACAGTTAAGAAATAGTGGTACAGAGAAGTTAAGTAATTTGCTCAAGGTTATATGCTTAATAAGTGGCACAGTCAGGCTGACACCCAGCAATGACTCTTTTCTCATTTATTGATCATTTCTTTCCTCTCACTCTGTATCTCTAGATGGTAAAGTATTACTCTGTGCTCCTATTCTTGGATATGTGTTTAGGTGAATATATATTGGTGACAGTTAATTTATCTCAGCACTTAGAATATTTTGCTCTATTTATTTTTGACATATATCAAAACAAATAAAATATCCATGCCCATTTAATTTTTCTTCCTTTTTAGATCATCACTTTTCTCTATGGTAGCCTTTAAAATTACTGTTTTTATCTTCTATATTTGACAGTTTTAACACAGACTATGTAGGATATGCAGTTTCCACCTTGGTAGTGTTGGATTCTTATTTGGAAAAATATTTATATTTTAAATATATTTCATATATTGTCTTTGACATTGATTTCTCTGCCATCACTTTATACAAATGCTTGTATGTGCACACACACATGTACTACAAAATTACGTTATAACATATTCATATGTAATATTGCAGCTCCTTTATGAGGAAGAGCCCCATCCTAACCCTGATTTTAAATAGCCAGTGCTTCTCATTTCTTGCCCCTTGTGGGTCACTTTTGTTATTTTTCTTCACAGAATTAAACTTTCCACTACCTGATCCCACTTAGAGATCCACATCCTCATAGGCCCAC
Organism: Callospermophilus lateralis; assembly: GCF_048772815.1. Classification (NCBI taxonomy): domain Eukaryota; kingdom Metazoa; phylum Chordata; class Mammalia; order Rodentia; family Sciuridae; genus Callospermophilus; species Callospermophilus lateralis. Next base: position 2,359,995 of record NW_027512918.1, read on the forward strand.
AGGATTTTCAGCATTTCCTGTGTCCTCTTCTTTGTCTACTAGCTGCTTACTTCATTAATTTTCTCCATCATTATTACGTGATCATGGCTGTGAAAATAGGAAACACTCCAGCATGAATTTTGAATGCCATTTAACTGAAAAGTTTCATCAATTTATTTTAAAAAGTCTGCTTATATATTTAAAGTACACCCTTCTATTCTACTGAAAATAGCTTCCAATAACTTAAGAGTTTGGTCTAGGCAAATCATTTAAATACGGACATCAATTTTGAATTAATTCACTTGATCTGAATCTTGAGTCCTTCAGATTCATGATTACCAATATAAAATCTTTGTTTGTAAGTATGATAGTTCTTTTGTATTCCTCATTTTACTGAGTTTCAATTTAATAAAGTCTCCTTATACCAATTCAGCCAAGACTACTAAATGTTATCACTTTATAGAGAAGTTTGGTTTGAATCAACTAAATGCTTAATTATAAAGAAAAAAAATTAGGACAATAACATTCTGTAGGTTACTTTTATTAAAGTGCAATACCTTGGGAGGAAATATGTACTAATTACCAAAATATCTTTTTTAATGTATGTGAATAACTATGGATTTATTTTTTATTTTTTATTTGGCAGGGTAAAGGGGACATAGAAAGAAGAGAGAACTTTATCTTTAATAATGTACAGCACTCACATAAATATTATTCAGGTCATTAGTAATTCAAACACCTGGTTTAAGTGAGCAACCTTCTAGTTAAGAAGATTAGGGGGCTGAAATGTTTTTATGATAAAAAAATCTGTATTTCAAGTAAAACTGAATATGACCTTTATTCTGCAAATATTGCTTTATTCTGTAAAATCTTGTATCCACACAAATCTAGATCACTTCTAGGCTGTGCAAGGAAGTGGAGAATAAAATAGCTTTTTTGCTTGAGAGAGTCCTCAATTTGACTTTCACCCAGTGTTAGAGGCATGCAGTTGTATTGTTTATGCCCAGTGAACTACTCTGCACCTCATTTACACTAATAAACACATGGAACATGAATGTCTGAATATGATTTTCAACAATTCATAAGAGAAGAAAAGAAAGTGCTCCATTTTATTCTTTATCATTGATATGAACAGGAATCATTTTCTGCTAAGGAATATAATTTTTCCCCTGGTAATTCTTGCAATGTAGCATCTAGTCCAATTAAAAGGTTCTTCCTTTCCTATTAGTTTAAGAATCAGCACCCACACTTCACAGTGGTTTTCAGCTCTCAGTTATTAATAGCTCTCTTGACATCTTATTAAATTGGAGAGAATTTCAGACCTGAGATTAAATGGTATGTATGAATTTCTTTATGTTATTTGAAATATATATCATATCCACATAAGGTAATATTTCTATTATCTTTATTTTGTATAGCACCATGAAGTCTATGAATTATTATTACCAGGCCCTCAGAGAGGGTCATTTTCCACAAAGAAAGTAGCCAAATAAAGAATCAAAAGCAAATCATAAAAGAAAAGTTTTAATCATGAAAAAAAAAAAAAAACATTTTTCCCAAGGAAGATGAAGCAAATAGTCATCAGCTCTTTTCTACCAAAATCTATGAAAATGGGAGGCAAAGTAAATCCTCAATTTATACAAAGCAGATTTTTACTCCAAAATTCCAATAAAGTAAATTAATTAAAAGAGTTGTTTGTATTTGAATGATCAATTTAAGTCTGAACTCCAAGACATTGGAACCAATTTTCAGTTAGAATGGCCTATAAGATTGTTTTGAATGTAAGTAAACCTTGTAAAGTAAATTGATGAAACTTTCGGTCCAAATGTAATTGAAAACTCAAGTTCAAAGTGTTTCCTCCAATCACTATGGAACCTATATTAGTGTTGTTTTCATTGCTTTAGCAAAATATCTTAGGTTGCATACTTTAGAAAGGAAAGAGGCCATTTACCAGACAGTTATGGAGGCTGAAAGTGTAAGAACTTGTGACTCTATTTCTTTGACCTCTAGTGAGGGCCCCTTGACTGCAACACATCCTAGGAGATGGCAAAATATTGCGAGTGCATGAGAGAGGAAGAGGTCACATGGTGAGAGAGGAAGAGATCACATGGTAAGACAGGAAAATAGAGAGTGGAGAGGGATCAGCCTTGCTGTTTTAAAACACCTCTTTCATGAAAGCTAATCAAAGTCCAAAAGTATCTACCTGGGTCTCTTGAGCTGTGAGGTCCCAAGTGACCATCCACTAAGCTCTCCCTTTTAAAGATTCTACCACCTCTTAACATCACCACACGGAAGATCAAGCTTTCAACACATGAAACTTTGTGGGACACACACAAGCAATGTCAAAATCACAGTAGTACCCATATTTGAAATATATTTTTAAAATTTTGTTTATTGAGGTATGATTCACACATAAAAAATGTGCACATTTTCAGTGTAGACTTTGTCGAGTTTTGACAAAAACCACCTCCATGTGACAATAAGTTATAGAATTTTTATCACCCCTAAAATTATTCTTTCATGCCCATTACCAGTCAATCCCCATCTGCTGTCCCCAGTTCAGCAATTGCTAACCTGCATGCTTGTTATTACTAGAGATTACGATGGTCTTTCCTGTATTTCCACTGGACCTGTATTGTATGTATCCATCTGTATAGAGCTTATTTTACTGCACATATTATTTTTTTAAATGAAATTTTTGTTTTAGGAAAATTTTACACTAACACAAAAAATGCAAAAATTGTGCAGAATGTTTCACAAATCCCACAGCTTTCCTCTATTTCTAGAATCTTATATCAATATAGTGCATTTGACTTATTATTAACCAAAGTCCAAATTTTATGCAGGTATCCTTATTTTTTGCTTAACGTCCTTTTCTCTCTTCCACAATCTTATCCAGGATACTTCATCATACTTGGTCATCCTGTTTCTTAGGCTCCTCTTGGCTGTGCCAGTTTCTCAGATTTTCCTAGCTTGTGATGACCTTGATAGATTTAAAGAGTATGCTCAGATATTTTGTAGAACATTTCCCAGTGGGTTTTTATTTTAATAGTTTTAGTTGTAGGTGGACACAATACATTTATTATTTATTATTTATTTTTGGTACTGGGGATTGAAATCAGGGATACTCCACCACTGAGCCATATCCCCAGATCTCTTTTGTATTTAATTTAGAGACAGAATCTCACTGAGTTACTTAGCACCTCACTTTTCCTGAGGCTGGCTTTGAACTTGCGATTCTCCTGTCTCAGCCTCCCAAGCCACTGGGATACTGGCCTGTGCCACTGCGCCTCCCTCCTTCATTTTATTTTTATGTGATGCTGAGAATTGAACCCAGTGCCTCATTCATGCTAGCTGAGTGCTCTTCCTCTGGGCCATAACCACAGTGCTCCAGTGGGTTTTTGTCTGATGTTTTTTTTTCTCATGATTTCATTGGACATAAGGATTTGGCAGAAAGACCACAGAGGTCAAGCACCATTTTCATTATATCATTTCAAGGTTATTATGCTATGAACTTGACTTTCACTGTCAATGTTAACTGTGGGAGATCAACCTCACACGTGTGTGACTGAGTTAATTCCCCTGCTGGGCTATGTGGCAGTCAGGCACCCATGCTAGACGGCCTTGCTCTTCTAGGGTTCGCATGACTGTCTTCTTGCCTGGGCATGTCTTGCTACAGGCCCATGGGTGAAGCTATGCTCACCTGTTCCTTTGTAATATAACCCCTTGCCCTGTTTAGGGTAGAATCTTCCAGGGAAGTGCCTTGTGTGTGTCCCCTTCTCTTACTGTGCCCTTGGGTGTGGCCTAGTCAGTCTGCTGACAGTGGACATCATGAAGATAGACTCAGCCCACTGAAACTTGACCTCTTGCCTCATTTGAATAGCTTCTCCTCAATAAAAGGGGTCAGCGTGTTCTCTCTCTCTCTCTCATCTTGTGGACTTTTAAGGTCAGAGGAGCCACCACAGCAACCTCAAAGAAAAAGGTATTTGTGTCTCTTGTGTGATTATTTTGCGCAGCCCAGTTTAGCCAAATTCACCTGGAGTGACCTCTGAGCCTTTTAGTCGCAAGAACAGAAACCCAGCAATTAACCTTATTCACCGTGCTGGGGCAGTGATGGTCAGGTTTCTTTAAGTTAAAAAGCCTCTTTTCTCCCCATTTTCAGGATGGTACTCTTGATAGAAAGTCTAAATGTTGAATACACTTAAAGCGGGGGGAAGTTATTATATATCTCCTTCAGGGTAGAGTATCAAATGTGATATCTAGAATACTTCAACATCGGAGATGTATTGTTCTTATCTGTTCATTTATGTAAGTATAGATTCTTGGACATTTATTTTATACTTTTGAGTTATAAGACAATGCTTCACTGGCCAAATCTTTCCAGCTTTGGCTACTTGGCACTCTTTTAATTGACCCCCTTTTCTCTTTCACATACTCCCCTCATAATGGTATTTTCTGTTTTTGTCTTGCTGTCTTTTTTTTTTTAGCCTTTCCTTACTTTTTAGCACTATAAGATGCTTCAACTTATATTGTATATAGTCTGCTTAAGCCCCAGATCAGCCATAATAAGTGCTGATTACCTCAGAGAATAGTATTTGAAACTAAGACCTAGGAATGCTTGTTGCTACTAAGGTATTGTTATATTTTTATGGTCTGAGTTAATCAATATAAGTTATAGGTTATAGATTAGAAAATACAGATAAATGAAATGGTAATAGCCATAGTAACTACATCCTTATCATGCCCATGTGAAACTGTTGTATGAGCTATTTTTTATTTACATACAACAGCAGAATGCATTACAATTCTTATTATATATATATAGAGAGAGAGCACAATTTTTCATATCTCTTGTTGTATACACAATATATTCACACCAATTTGTGTCTTCATACATGGCATTGGATAGTAATGATCATCACATTCCACCATCAATAATTATTCCATGCCTCTTCCCTTCCCCTCCAACCCCTCTGCCCTATCTAGAGTTCATCTATTCATCCCTTGCTCCCACTCTCTATCCAACTATGAATCAGCCTCCTTATATTAAAGAAAACATTTGGCTTTTGGTTTTTTTGGGAATGGCTAACTTCACTTAGCATTATCTTCTCTAACTCCATCCATTAATCTGTAAATGCCATTATTTTATTCTATTTTATTGCTGAGTAATATTCCATTATGTCAATATGCCACATTTTTTTTAGCCATTCGTCTATTGAAGGGCATCTAGGTTGGTTCCACAGTTTAGCTACTGGGAATTGTGCTTCTATAAACATTGATGTGGCTGGGTCCCTGTAGTATGCTGTTTTTAAGTTCTTTGGGTATAGACCAAGGAGAGGGAGAGCTGGGTCATATGGTGGTTCCATTCCCAATTTTCCAAGAAATCTACATACTGCTTTCCATATTGGCTGCACCAATTTGCAGTTCCACCAGCAGTGTATAAGTGTACCTTTTCCCCCACATCCTCACCAACATTTATTGTTGTTTATCTTCATAACAGTTGCCATTCTGACTGAGTGAGATAAATCTTAGAGAGGTTTTGATTTGCATTTCTCTAATTGCTAGTGATGATGAACATTTTTTCATGTATTTGTTGATTGATTGTTCAACATTTTCTGAGAAGTCTCTTTTCAGGTCCTTGGCCCATTTATTGATTGTGTTACTTTTTTTTTGTGTGTGTGTGTGTGTTTAGCTTTTTGAGTTCTTTATATACCTAGTGATTATTGCTCTATCAGATGTGTGAGGGGTAAAGATTTCCTCCCAAGATGTAGGCTCTCTATTCACCTCCAAGATTGTTTGTATGAGCTATTTTTAAGATGATAAAAAATTGCTTTTCTTCACTTTGTACACCCACAAATGTAAAGTCCCCAGGATGTCGTTGTCTGTATTTGCTCTGCTAACTGTGTTCTCAGCCCCTGTACTCTGCTTGCTTGCAATTTGAAAAATTACATAGGATGTGTTTTTTCTTGCTTAAAGACTTGGACAGCAAATAGCTTGAGGCTGTTCTTTCAGAGAACCACTTGGACTCTGTCAGAAACAGTCCCTGGGAAGGAAAAAAATAGATAAAATAAAATTCTTTGATTTGTTTCAAATTCAGATTTAGTGTGTTTCCTGAGCAGTTGCCCCATAACAACATCATCACTTCTTGGTCTTATGAGCTGGCAGAGCAAGAATATTCAGATGTTCACACTAATTCATGCAATAACACATCTCTATATGTCTTCATCTACATATAAGTTAGACACTATATGAATTCACACTGATGTCTGCAACTCTAATCCAATACCACATGATCATGTAGTAATCTATCAATGATTACCTGCAACTTTTCATTCCAACAGTATATTCTTATTCCCAACACTCACTATCCATCAACTTAATTATTAACCTCTGTATGTATGTATGTGCACAGAAACATCTAACTATATATTCAAATACATGTATATAGATGTATATACTTTCTACCTATATTTAGGGGTTCAGTATTGTTAACCTGTACTCCTTTATCAAATCAAGTGCTATATACATTTCCTTTAGTCTTTAGTTTCATGGTTTCCACTAATTTCTTAAGTTACTTAGTTCAGGAATTTTCTCCCTTATCCTCTTCACTGAAGTTGTGTCATGCATTTTTTTCATAGTCCACTATTTATCCTGGAACTCCTGGAACTCCCAGGTTTTTTTTGGGTTTTGCATATACTAAGGTTTGCTCTTTGTGCTATAGGGTTCTTTGGGTTTTATACATATATAATGTCAGTTCTATGGCAAAACAAATAGTGTTTAACTGCCCTAAAATGTTTTCTGTGCTAATCTACTTAACCTTTCACCTTTCCAAACCTCTGGCAACCACTAATCTGTTTACATCTCTATAGTTTTCACTTTACTAAGATAAATGGCAAAATCATACATTATGTAGCCTTTTCAAACAGGCTTCTTCATTCACTTAGAATTACAGGTTTAACATTTACCCATGACTTTCATGGCCTGCTAAAGTACATTCCAACAATGGATGTACTAAATGTATTTATGCACCTACCTTTTGAAAAATGCCTTAATTACTTCAGTTTTCATCATCAGTTGGATAAAACTAAAAACATTTTTTGCATTCATAAGTTCTCAGATCACTGGGTAGAGGCATAATGAGTTTAATTGCTGGACCATATGGTAATACAATGTTTGTCTTTGTAAGAAACTGCCAAACCGTCTTCCAAAATGACCAGTATTTCGCATCTCCCAGCAATGCATGATAATTCTTGCTGCTTCTTAACTTCTCCAGCAATTTTCATTGTCAGTTTTTGAAAGTTTTTAGATATTTTAATAGGTATGTAGAAATACTGTATTATTAATTATTTTACTTTTCCGTACGACAAATTATTTTGAGAATTTTTTCATCTCTATTGGATATTAGTATATCTTCTTTAGTGAGGTCTTTATTCAGATCTTTTGTCTCTCTTTAATTGGGTGGTTTTCTTATTGATTTTTTTCGATATTTTATTCATAAATAAATCATCAGATCTGTTTTGAAAATTTTATTCTAGTTGCATCAATATAATAGTGTCTTTCACAATTAATTTTAATAAAGTCTAATTTGTTGTTTTTCTTTCATGAATTGTGACTTAATGTTATAACTAAAAAAAATTAAAGACAAAAAAGATAGCAAATTTTGACATTTCACAAATTAAGATCTACACAAAAGGATAGTAAACCCATAGATGATGATGTTGAGCAGCGCTAATGAGCAGGAGGTAAGTGAATTAATATTTAGACAACACTAATGTCAAAAATGATTAAATGACAATAGGAGCTGTTGTGAGGATGAGGAGAAACTAAAACTCACAATGATAGGTAACAGACATGAGTGGTAGGAACATGAGGTTAAGGAAATAATTCTACAAACTGGGACCACTGTGCTGACCCCCACATGCTTTCTTTTAAAAAATTTATTTACCTGCAGCCTTGTCTCACTTAATTCAGTAGGGTAAAATACATTACTCAGCAAACAACTTATTATCTGCATGAGAAATGCATACCAGGAATGATGCTAATAAGAAACGCATAAGTTACTTGGTGGGCAGGGGTATGGGGGGTGGGTGTTAACCCTTACACAGAGCACCTTTCCAGAACTCAGAGAGATAAGAATAATTCTCCCTGACCATATAATCTTTAAGAGCAAGTTATCCAGAGTTGCCCTAGATCTTTACCATCTGTAGTAGGGACTTGGAAGTTTAAAGCAATCTTGATGTCAGTCAAAAGTTAAGCAGTGGACCTGTGTGGGACTCTAGGGAAACTTTCCTGGGACCTTCCAATAAAACTGGAGGGCAGGAGGGGGAGTCTGTCCTTCTCCTTTACAAGAGTACCCACTCTCTCCCTTAAGAGTATCCTCCTTTCCCTTTTCCTATGCCTTCTAATAAACTTTGCTACTCTTTTACTTGGGTCTTAACCTGGAATTCCCTCAAGCAAGAAGACAAATATCTGGGGCAAGGAACTCTATGGCTGCCTTGTTTAGTCTCTTCTAGCATGTCTCCACTGTAGCAACATCACTTTTGTTAAAAATGTAAAACAAGAAGCTGGGGATATAGCTCAGTTGGTGCAGTGCTTGCCTCACATGCACAAGGCCCTGGGTTCAATCACCAGCAACACACACACACACACACACACACACATAAAACAATTACACTTTGAAAAACTACTAATCAATTATAAAATTATGCACAGGGACCACAGTTCAGTGAAAGCATTTGCCTGGCATGTGCAAGGCCTGAGTTTGAGTCCAAGCATTGAAAAAAATATATATATCTATATATATAGTTTATGAATGTATATATATATATATATATATATATGGTTTATAAATGTAAATAAATATAGTTTATGAATGTAAATATACTTATATAAAATATACTAGTATATATATATATATATATATATATATATATATATATATATATATATATATATATATTTTAACCATACAACTTAGCTTACTTTGGGAAATTATTGGGCTCTATTCTAGCTTCAAATAGAAGCCATTAAGTAGTAGTGCTAGTGGAGTGACTTGAAATGATTTTTTTGAAGAAAAAATTACTGCTATAGAGAATTAATTTTCTGGGTAAGTGAAGGCAATAATAGCAGGAGGGAAAGCATTTAAGTGTCACTTGAGTTCTGATGTTGGTAATGGGGACAATGGATATGGAAGAAATGTATGGTTCAGGATGTACCTTGGGGGACAGTTAATGGGACTTGAGAAAAAATTAGGTGTGAGATGTGAAAACAGAGAAAGAGAAGTCAAAGATCAGTCTTAATATTTTGGTTTGAGTTGCTGTCATGCATTTAACTGGAACTGAAAAATTCTAGGGAATGAGAAAGTGCTTTGTAAATAAGAGTTACAGCTGATTGTATTAAATCTGAGATTTTATTACATATCTAACAAAAAATACAAGTACACTGTCAAATATGTCAACTATTTATCTGGTATACAAATCATAAATATTTCCCATAATATTTGATTTTTAAATTTGATTTGTTATAATTATGTATGATTATATAGCACAAATGATAACATATAATGTATAGGAAAGTGAGATGTGTTTTCTTTATACAAAAGAAAAATATAAACATATATTTCTGTTAATTGTCATCTTAAAAAAGACATGTTCTGAATGCTTTAAAACTTCATACTAGAAAAATTTACAATGGCACTTAGCAAATTCTTTGCAGTCATTGTGTTTCTATCTAGCAGTATTGAAATTATACTCGAAATTTTCAAACTCTAAAGTATTTGTATACCAAAGCAAAATTCAAGAAGAGTCTGAAGGAACACAATTGTTCCTACTATTCACTCAGCCAATAGATGGATCCTAATTTGGATACTCCTTTTGAAAGAATTCCCAATTACCCGACATAGATGTTGTTGAATGACTTAATCTTCTTTGCTCAATGAGTTTTTGAATATAAATGTTTCAGAAACTAAATAATTACATTTACATTTTGATATTAGTCATTTTCTTGAGATTAAAAAAAGCTACGTTATTTCTCTTCCAGTTGCTATTTCAGATGTCAGAATCACACATATATATTTGAAGCATTTGAAGGGATATGAAGTGCACTATTGTATCTTCTTTCTAAGCATTTAACTTAAAGTCACATTTTTTAGAATATCAGCTTTGTGTCAAATAGTATATTGGATATATAACTGATGGGAAATCAACTGATTTGAGAAAAAAACCCCAAATTATCTGACTTTGGAAAATTATAAGATGAAAACTGATCTGATTCCTGATCAGCAGTTGCCTTTTTACCAGCAATAATCTTGACATCACTAGCTCAGCATACCTATGGGAGGGTATAGGACAAAAATTTAAAAATGTTCAGAAAGGAGAAAGGATGCAAGGTGAAAAAACAAAACAAAACTCTATATGTGTGCTTTTTAATATATATGCATATGCAAGAGACTCTAGCAAAGGTCACAGAAGTGTTGTATATGATTTATAGTATGAATTCTCTTTCAGAAAGAAGTAAAAGGAAATTTGTAGAGGAGCTCTGTTTACTATAATGACACTCTCATCCTGAAATTTTTAGTATTTTCAGCAACTTTGGAAATAAGTGTAAGATGAAAATATCTTGTTTATAACTGAAAAATTATGCTATAGAGAACTTTGAAAGAATAAAAAAGTGTCACATAAGGTCAAGATAAAGAAAATAACTCATGGTTCTGTTCCTCTGTGGTTGACATATGAATACTATGTAGGGTTCCCACTCTTTTATCCAGGGTCATTAGTCTTCGTGTTAGCTCCAACATGTTAAATAAAGTTAAACCTCTGCAGCTCAATATGCACAAACATGAATATGCTTAAATTTTCAATTACTAAACAAGTTTTCCTTGAGAATTACAGTAAGCACAAATTTGGGTAAATTAATACCTACTGATTTTCTTTATTGCTTTATCATTGCAGTTTTATTTTCCTTCTCATATTTGAAAATTTCAAACTGTATTAGCATAGATCTCCAACTTTAAGAAAGTGCAGATAAAGACTAAAAGAGGCAGAAGATAATGGTGTGATAGACATTAGAACTATTTCTTAAAGATTCACTCTCATTCTCCTAATGGAATTTCCTAGTAGGTATTGATTCTCTGAAGATTACACCTTTTGGGTAATCACAGTGTATTATCAAAAAAGAAAAAAAAAGTAAAGGCTTTTAAACATTTTTTTTTCATTAGAAGCTCAGAGATTGAATATCAAAGACTTAAATGCCAGTTTAATAAACACTGAACAAATCAGAAAACTTACAAATATTATTTTTCTATAAATATTCTCATCCAATTTACAAGTCCACACACATATATGCCGTTTATTTTATACATGCAAATGACTAGCAAGGCTGCACTGACTGAGCCCAGACACTGACCTGGGAGACTATCTGACAGTAAATGAGGTGATTCAGCACTCAAATTAAAGGAACACTGGCCATTTTAATAAAAACAACAGTGGTTTTCCCATGAAGAAGACTATTAAACAATTGAAAATAATTCATTAATATTAACAAAGAGAAAACAATCATATTGCTTATCATAAATGACCAAATTAAGGTTTTTTATATCATAAATGTTTCCTAGGTAAATACCTTAGAGTTCATTTTAAAAAAAAAAAAAAAAAAAAAAAAAGATTCACAATTAGGTAACCATTAAAAAATGTATATAGAACATCTATGGTCCATGGTAAATTCTATCCTATATCCTTGGTAAATGGTATCTATGAAAACTGTTAAAATCAGATACTAAATTAAAAACACTATTTTCACTTAGGTCTTAACTACAAAAAATATACATGATTAACAATTTAAAATTATAATAAAAATTTAAACAGAATTTAATTAAAACCATTATTAAATTATTGATATGATTGAAATAAAAATATAATACATTATAATGAAAATCTCTTAAAGCTGGGATTACAGGGCAATCTACATTTTGTTTTTATACTTTTCTGAGTGTGTGGGACTTCTACAGTCAGTCAATAATGTTTTTATAATCAGTGAAACTCATACATTTTATTACTTTAATAGCTTTATCTATCAAATGAAATCTTTTGCCCATACATTATCTTGGTGCTAATAATTATGTTCTAAAAATGAATCTACCTGTGAAGGTCCTGACAACTGTGGGCATGCCTGCTAATGATTTATAAATAACCCCAGGAGATTATCTCTATATTATAAAAAACACAGCTTCATGTTCTCTTTGCTCTAACTTAGCAATTTGGCCTGGAACTCAATAGACTATTTTAATTAATGCTGTTTTCATTCCAACAATATTCTCTCCTTCTGTTAAATTCAGAGCAGCTGCTGTGTTCAAAAACTGAAGAGGGACCTGGATGTGAGGGGTTTTTTTGTTTTGTTTTTTGGGTTTTTTTTTTTTTTTTGGCCAGAAAGAAGGTTTTTGCTTTCCTCTTCAGTGTTGTGAACATGCTCATTTCTCACAGGGGAAACAAATCAACATCAGGCGTACTGTCATTTGGATAACCCAAATCATAATAATGAATGATGCTTTTTTTTTCAAGTGCAAGGGCATTGTTAAGCTGTGCTGAAACAGAAAATAATCCTGACAAAAATAAAACCCCCTGAAGGAAAATTTCCCTAAAGGATTGCACCAGTTGCTGAATTGGATCTATCACAAGATTATTATGATCAACTTTGTGCAACATGTTGAACATGGTACATAGTAGGAGCTCAATAAATGTCTACTAAATAAATGTGAAAAGCAATTATAATGTAAGAAGAGAGTTCCTATAGGTTGCCATGATATTTTATGGTCATAGTTTATTTATTATTGTCTATATATTAGGAATCTTCTACAAAAGAAGACTTTAATAGTGTTGATTTTTGCAACATAAAAAGTATATTGAAAATCAGACAGAACTGATTTCAGTCCCTGATCTTGCACTGGGAGACTAAGTCCTTGGGTGAATAATCTAACTTCTTTAAGCCTTGGTTTCTTCCTTTGTAAAATGGGAAACTAAAATCTAACTCAGAGGGTTTTGATGAGAATTGAATAAAATAATGTGGATGGAGCAGTACCTGATATATATTAAGTGCTAAATAGATATTAGGTGTTATTACTCTTAAAATGAATTCATTCTTTGTTGTTAAAAGCTGGTATCTCAAGTAACAATTAAATACATAGTTAAGTTTGGTGTCTGACATCAGGCAATTCTAATTCCAAGTCCGATGTCCATCCCTTAACAGCTGTGTGATCTAAGTAAAATTACTGAGCTTTTTTTAAGGTTCAGTTTCTGCATCTGTAAAATGATGATAAAAAAATTTACCTCAGTGAGTTGTTCTGAAGATATCATTAGAGAATTTGTATGAAATGAGTGGTAGAGTGTTAAGACATATTGAGTGTTCATGTTAGTTAGCATTAAATTCTTACTGGCAAGGCATAGTCAACATTGACCCTGCCCCTGCCTTTCGAATGTCCAGGCTTTGTAAAAGCCCCATTTGGCTAGAATCTCCTCTATAAACATCTGGAAGTGAGCCATCTCCAACCATCTGCTTTATTCACAGGTGAACAAGGTGAGCTCAGTGTAGAGTTATTCGAGATGTCTTGTCTTCCCCCAACTCTTTTGTACTCATTTGATTCATCAAACAGCAACTTCTCCACTGTATGCATACCATACACATACAGTCAGTATTATGTGTCTCTGTGAGTTGTTTTCTTCTGTTATGTTGGAGATGGAGACGAAAGGTAGCATTGCAAAGTACAAGAACTTTCATAAAGTGTTAATGGTCATTATTTCTGGCCACTATAAAGCTAAAATTCAATACCCAGCTGCCTTTCCATACTGCCTTGTAAGCTGGATATAAAACATCGTGAGATTCAAGCCATATGGGATTTTTTTCCCCTTGCGTCCTCAACATGTGAATATCTACATGGGTCCCATTGCACTCCTAGCACCACAAGCCTTTATGTCACTCCATGATGTGTTAAATCAGGTCATGATCATTGCACCAGGCTATTACTTGAAAGATGATCTAAATGATCAGTTAAAACTCCTGAAAGAAGTAGAATATACTCATGCTCATTAGAATCTCCAGTCTGCTATTTCTCTCTCATCTGCCCCAGTACTTAGTGTTTATAAATTATTAGCAGGTGCTATTTCCTATCAATATATCTGTACCCTTAATAATTTTGTACATGTTGAAAAGACCTTGAAATTTCGAAGTGTCAAGGGATAAACTTAATTTGTTTTCCTTATGAAATAATGCTTCTCTTTACAAATAATTTATAATAAAGACACCCTGAAATGAAAAAATCCATTGCAAGTATTCACAGAATTGTGTGGTAAAACTGGACTGAGGCTTATTTCCTGATTTCTTTTGTTAGAATTTTGAAGGTTTTTGCATGTTGCTCGTAAGGCATATTACTACATTGTTATGCCTAATTTGTAGGGTTGCAAGTGTAAATAGCTATTTTGTTTTAAATTTCAAATTCCATTGTTCTTTACTCGTTTATAGAAAATAAATTTACTTTGTATATCAACTTCATACCTTGCAACTTTTCTGTAATGACTTATTAGTTTCAAGAGGGTTGCTTGCTATTGTTGACTCTTTTTAATTTTCAACATAGACTGTCATTTCATCTTGTGAAAAAAAACCTTTATTTTATTCCTTTCTAATCTACATAATATTCATTTCTTTTTACTTTCTTTTTATGCTAGTTAGCTTCCCAATATTAAGTTAAATAGGAGTGGTGAGACAGAAAACCCTGCCTGCTTCCTGATCTGAGAAAAGGCTGTAAGTATTGTGTAGCTGTTTGTGTTTTTTTCTTGTCAAACTGAATGCAAATACACAACACTTTTTATTTTCATGGGAATAATCTTTTAATATTATTGTATGAATCTTTGTCCCTTCTATTCCTAGAATGCTGAGACATTTTTATCTTAAATATATATTGGATTTTGTGAAGTGCTTTTTCTGTCAGCTGACAGAATTTGCTTGTTTTTGAACTTTAAAGCAATTTTGCATACCTGGAATAAATTTTACTTTGTTGTGGTATATGATATTTTTTCATATTTTGGAATTCAATTTGTTAATATTTTGTTGAGAATTTTTGCATTTATATTAATGAGAGATATTGAGATATTGGTCTTTAGTTCTTTTTATTTCTTGTCATTTGTTTACATGTTTGGGTATTAGAGTAATATTTATCTCACAGAAGGAGTTAACAAGTGCTCTATTTTTATTTTCTGGAAAAGACTTTGAAAAACTGGTATCATTTTTTTCATAAATGTTTATTAGAATTTACCTGTGAAATCATGTAGGTGTCAAGTTTTCTACTTAAGGTTGAAATTACAAATTCAATTTCTTTATTAGACATAGGCACTTTCCTATGATCTGTTTCTCCTAGGTGAGTTTTCTTAGTTTGTGTCTTTAAACAAATTGGTTATTTCATCTAGAACTTCAAAATCTGTGAACATAGAGTTGTTTGTAGTATTTTTTTTTATGTCCAAGGGGTCAGTAGTGATGGCTCTGCTTTCATTTCTGATATCTTTGATTTGTGACTTCTCTTTTGTACTTTACAGTCTGGCTAGACACATCAGTTTTTTCCATCTTTTCAAAGACCCACCTTTTAAAAACACTTTTCTTTATTTTCTGTTTCAATATCACTTGCTAATAAGTCTTGTATTTCTGCTTGATTTAAGGTTAAATTTTTCTTATTTCTCTAGTTTTTAAGGTGGAAACTTAGATTACCAATTTAGATCTTTCTTCTTTTCTAATATATTTTATACATATTAGTATACAACTGCTCTCACCACTGTTTTTGTTGCACCCTACATATTTTGATAAGCTGTATTTTATTTTTATTTATTTGGTTCAAAATATTTTAAAATTTTTCTTAAGAAAAATTCTGACTCAGATATTATTTATAAGTATGTTCTTCAGTCTTTACATGATTGGATGCTTTCTAGATGTCTTTTTCTTATTAATTTCTAGTCGTGCTCCCTCATGATGTGATGATATGCTTTATATAGCTTTGATTCTCTTAAACTTTTTTTTTTTTGGTGGGGGTAGTCAGGGACTGGAGATTGAATTCAGGGGTCCTTGACCACTGAGCCACATCCACAGCCCTATTTTGTATTTTATTTAGAGACAGAGTTTCACTGAGTTGCTTACCACCTCAGTTTTGCAGAGGCTAGCTTTGAATTCATGATCCTCCTGCCTCAGCCTCCTGAGCCAGGGGGATTACAGGTGTGTACCACCCTGTCAGGTGTTAAACTGAGTTTTATGGCACAGAATTCAATCAGTTTTGTTGGATGTTACATATGAGTTTGAGAACTCCACATCTTTTTTACCAATATTTTTTTTATTGTCATTAAAAAGGAAACCCATAGTTATATGTTTCTTCTTAACTTTTTCTATTGTATACCATGATATTGTTGATGAAATTCTTTTCAATATCTTACTTCTCAGCATTGTGTTGGTGTCTCCCTAGGGAGTCTAACAATTGCATGTTACAAAATATAAAATACTTTAAACAGAAATTATAGTTAAAATGCAAATATTAGGATATGATTTATCATTTCCTGATATTTAAGGACACAGAAGTTAAGCAGGAGATATGAAATTAAAATGGGGCTGCTCTAAATCTCAAATTTCATTGGTAAAGTCAATTTTAAGAGTTATTTAGCAGATACAAACCATTGATTGGTGACTCAAGACATAATAATTACTCACAGAAATTGATTAATAAATACTAACTTTTGTGGTCAGCAATTCATCCATGTATACTATTGATTTTAACAAATAATAAAGTTAGGGGATTGTGTTATTTTTATACTATGGATCATTATGTAGTTAACAAAATTCTATTTTTCCCTGTAAAAGAATGTAAATATACAACAACAATATTTTAATATTATCGTGTGAATCTTTGTCCTAATAAATAATATACACATTTACTTCTACCATAAAATTTTACATTTACTTTTGTATAGAAAAAAAATGTGTCCAAACAGTTCAACACTGTAACTAGTACTTAAGTGGAAATAAACAAAAAAAAATTTGATGTTTCCAGATTGAAATAAACTTTTTAATAGTTTTAAAATCAAAGGTTTGGGGGGTTGAACAATTAACAGATTAAGTTTCCATTAACCTAAATTGTTACGACTTCAGATAGGAAAGTATTGTAGAAAAAGTTCAGAAATTCCATTTTTGGATATTTATAGCTCATGATTCTATAAGATAACCAAGTAGATAGAGTAAGCCATTCAAAATATACATCTGTGTTTTACCATAGAAAGTCAGGTTAAAGACATATACGTGAGAATCATCAGAAGACTCACAATAACCAATCTGAAAAGGCCC